>NC_092876.1:272755372-273055372 GCF_028372415.1 Notamacropus eugenii
TCTTTCAGTAAGGTAATGAATCACCCTCTTGGGATTTGTGAGACCACCACTGCATATCATTAGTACAACCATTTCACAAGTCTATCAGTACCTCTCTGACGAATGTCAGAATGCCTAGGGGGCAGATCCTCAGCATGGTGAGCAAGCTCCTGAGATTGGCTCACCTGGTTTGGCATCAGCCTGGGCCAGCTCCACAGAGACACTGGGTGTGTTCACTTCCCTGTAGTAAACCAGAATCTCAACATCTCGATCAAACTGATGCCCTTCAGCCAAGGAAACCTGAATGAGGATGGGGCAGAGTAGAACAATGCTAAGAAAAGAAGGAAAATTCCAGGAGCTTCTTCTGAACTCCCCGATGAGAACCAGGGGCTGCAGAGTTAATTTCTCATTGGTCAGATGCTTTGGGATGGAGTTGATGTGAAAGGAGAAAAGTCAAGGTCTAGAAGAAGATGGAGAGTGTACAATATCACCATGTTAAATGTGAGTTCAGGACATTGGAGAGTAACTGGAAACAGAAAGCAGGGCTTTGAAGTATGGAAGTCAGGAGGGGAACCAAGGCAATAGTGCTCCCCTCCTAGTTAGTTACCTGGGCAACAGTTTTGTCATCTTCCAAATACTGCAGGGGACTCAGAACACAGTTAGACTCGACCTTCTCAATGCCATTTGAAGAGCAGACATTGGCACTGACACTAAATGTGTAGGGCAGCTCCTTCCCAGGAACCCGAGGAATTGAAGAGGTGATGTTGTTTGCCTCAGCTGACTCTGAAATGAGCCACACAGTGAGGATCCCAGAAGGAATTAAGTTTGCTTTTCTCACCTAGGCCATAGGATCTAGGCAGAATCAGATATCCCCTTTGTTCTTCCATCCACACTCTGCCATCCCTTTGTTACTAGAGGAAGTCAGACTCCTCACCTTGCAGGAGATACCGGGGATTCAAGATGGCTGGCAAGACAAAGCGAACAGCCCCATCTGCCTCCAGGGACAGTTCCTGAACATAGCTCAGAGTGACAGAAGCTTTCTGGCCAGGGGGCAAATTTCCTACACTGCAGCTGAAGATGTCACCAGAGCTACTATCCTGCTCCAGAAGGAAGGCTTGTTGGCCTTGGGAGATGGCTTTTTCATAATTCTCCTGGGCCTGAGGGGCAAGAAGAACAGCAGGAATGAGGATGTCTTAGGAACAAGTAGAGGAAAAGAAGTCTTGGAGGAGAGAGGCAGAAGGGGAGATAAGGAAAGGGCTTAGGGGAAGCAGTCTGAAAGAAAAAGACAGCAAGGTCAGGGGGAGAAGCAAGAGCCACTCAGGCTGACTTCTCTCCAAATGGTGTCTGTCAAGAAACAGAGATTTAGGGTCAGAAAGCCCCTGGAGGACCATCTAGGTCAACCCCCTCATTTGTCAGAAGAGAATAGTATGAGCAAAATAGCTGCTCAAGTGAGGACAAAAGCAATTCAGTGTTTCCAGCTCAGACTACAAATAAAACATACTGACTGAACAGAAAGAATGTAATGGAAAGGCCTGAGGTACCATCCCTACTACCTGCTGCTTCTCTTGTATTTCTGCCACTATACTCTTCCCATCCACCAGAGCCTGGAAGCTATAAACAGCAGAGTCTTCATCCATGGGGAACACAAAGAATGCTTCCACAGGATCTGCTTCCTCATTCTTGTAGTCCAGGGTTGCAGACACATCTGCCACAAACTCACGGATAGACACAGCCACTGAGATGCTCTTAAGGGGCACTGGAGGAAGGAAATGCACATCAGCCCTCAATTCTCAGCACCAAAGACTCCACAGAAGGGCTATAGAGTTCTCTCTCCTTTTTCTTTTCCTTGCTGGTACTCATGGTAGACTTACCTGGCTGCTTGGAGTGAGTGAGAAGACCACAAGGGTATTCCATGGTGAAACTCTATTTAAAATAAGAACAAAGAAAAGTGAACTCTTAAGTAATCCATAGATGTTGTTCCAACACCATTGCTGACTCAGTTTTTTATTGAATCAGAATTCTCTGCAAGAAACAATCCACCAGGTGGAAGGCAGGCAAAGGTGGCAGGAAACAGGGAAAGAAGAGGTCAGACAGAATAGACATGTCTCCATTCAATCTGTGAGGCCAAGATTCAAGTTCCCCTAGGCTCACTCACTAACTCACTCACTTAGGCACAGTGAGCCTTACCTACTGATAGAATTGCAATAGCTGAACATGTAGGAGATGCAGAAAGGCTAGAGGAGAAGTGGTGGCTTCAGTTCCAGCACAGGTAAAGTAAGGGGACAGAGGAGGATTGATGCCCAAAGTGGGCAGTCCCTACTTTATTCAGGGAGGAACTATATAGTCAACAAATGGGCTTGTTTCTGTTGGTAGGGGCTGTAGTTGTTTCCAAGGAGAGTGTGTTATTGTTGAACTCTCCTCTCTGAGTCTTACCAAGCTGTGACCCAAATCCTAAAGGAAGCCAGATTCTTCTTCTTTTTTGGTCATCCTTAGATTTCCTTAGCAGTCTTAGCTCAATCCATATTTCAGTAGTCTAGTATGTTTTTCTTACATGACAAAGGCATGCTTTTCCATTCATTTTTCATTACCTGATCTTGCTTTCACCATTTTTACGACTATTAAAAAAAAAAATTCTAAGTTTTTTGTAAAGTTCTCCAAGTGGTCATAGGGGGTTTTCTTTAGGCTATTTATTATTCCCCTTTGTCTTCCTGAAGGGAGTCACTGAAGAATTTCATTTTTGAGAGCAGTCTTGGGAGGTATTCAACAATGGTTGGTTGAATGAATGACAAAGCATTTGTGAAGCCCTTACTGGGTGCAAAACACTGTGAAACAAGTTTAGAAACCAAGATGTTCCTGTTTTTAAGAACCTCAGCGTCTAAAGGGAATCTTCAATATATTTAGGAGGTTTGCTACTGCTTTGGAAAACCTGTAGAAATCTGGGTCATGAAATTCGACATTTTCTGTGTCTGTACCCCTTGAAGTCTGCTCTTAAAATCTAGAGCCTGTGTCAAACTCTGCCTGGCTCTCTACTTCTCTGTCACACATTCTAAGCTGCAGTGATGACTTCCCCACCAAAGTTTCTGTCCCCTCCACTCACAATCAGTTCTTCCTTATTGGTGAGCATCAAATTCACAATGGACTTTCCCTAGTTGGTTTCTTTCAATTTTTGAAGGAGGATATTATCATTGAAGTCAGAAAAGTATTAGCTGTTCTGGTTGGAGAAGATGAGGAAGAAAAAAAGGGTTCTAGTAGATGTTTAGAGAACTGAAATGTCTGAGTAAAATTTGTGATGTGTGTCAGTGTCCTTACTGATGTCCTCTTTCAGTGGTCTGCAATATACTTTGATGACAGTATTTACCATACCTTTTTCTTCTGTCACTGGTCTTTATCCAACTCTTCTGCTGACCTTGCTTTAGTTCTTGGATCTTCTCATCAGAGTATCTTCTGACAGAAAATTGTTAACATTATGACAGAAAATTATTAACACCAAATATTACCTGCCATTCCCTTAATGATCTTAGTAATTTCAGAATTTCAGTAATGTTTTTAAATTCCTGCTCTTAAGAGATTTATTCACGATTAGGCTGGGCTGAATTGTACCCTAACTCCCCACCCACAGATTTTATCGTGGAAAGGAACTTAGCCTAAGCTGGAGTTCAGCTTCTAATGTCCTTGCCCCCTTCCAGTGGGATTCATGGCATGAAGAGCAAAACAGCCAGAATGAAGTGGGTTTCCTTGCCAGGGGCCACTGTAGACTCCTTTGTTAGGACCTTGCAACCTCATACCACCTCCTTCCCCTTATCTCAAATGATAAGAAACTATGGAAGTGCCCCTGAGATTAATGTGTCTGTTTTTTATGATTTACCTTACCAGGCAGATGCACTGGACACAGATAAAAGCCTGTTTGCTGAAAGAAGCCAATCAGCAGTGAGCCAAAGTTTTGCTCATTCCCAGACTCCTTTGCTGGTGTTCACTGGATAACCTTGCTGAGCTGAAATCCCTCCCCCAAAACCGGTCCAAAGCAGCCTTGTGGTCAACTTTACCTTCAAAGCATGTGCTTCTATGTCCTCCTGTTTATGGGAAAGATTGTCTATTCTTTTTCCTAGCCCCTCATGAACATCCTTTTTGCGCTTTTCAAGCATAAATCTCCCCTGCCTCTGCTAGGCTATGGGCTCCTTTGTACTAGGAACCACTGCACTAGAGTCTGTTTTTCCTCCTAATAAAATGTTTCTGCTTTCAACCCAGCTTGGTCTCTTCTGCATTTTGATGGGTGGGCTTCACCCTGCTGACAGAACCTTTCTCAGTGAGTTGGCTGCCAGGGCGACAGGTTTTCTACCCTGGAATCTAACCTGGTTTCTCAAGTAAAGATGATTTATTCCTCAACTCATAGCTTTGATTTATATCAAGACCTGACAATTCTAAACAAGCAATCCTATTGGGTATAGTGATGGTTGTCATGTTTAGGGAAGTCTTCTCCCAGCTTCTTCTCTACCATGAGCCAGGTCAGTCTCTGACCTGTATCACTCCACAGCGGACTCTCTGGGGATGACAAGGAGACTTCCCACTGGCACCCTAATATTTTATGAAAAGAAATAGTGGTGCCCTTACCTACTTAAAAAAAATTCTAAAAAGTTAGCTAAGACACAACTCTGAACATTCAGTGAATACTAAAAGGTCAAAACAGCCACAAGAAGTCATCGTTAACCTTGGCTAAACTTCTCCATGATACCAAGAAAGTGAAAATTGATGGGAATGGGTCCTACCCTTCTGAAGACCTGTAGCAGTTCCTTGGCCCTCCATGCTCAGCCTTAACTTCTCTTTTTTTTAAAGTATTTAACATTTAACAAGTTTTTATTTAGTATTTAGTAATATTTTAATAAATATTAAGTTATTTTCATGGTTTCTTTTCCCACAGCATATGAGCTCTTTGAGAGCAGAAGTTGTTTTTGCTTTTCCTTGTAATCAGCATTTGCGTATTGCCTACCATATCTTTTTTCTTGTTCAGGTTCATTCCTGTCTGACTGTCCCTGACCCCTTTTGGGGTTTTCCTGGCAAAGGTTCTGAAGTGCTTTAACATTTCCTTCACCACTTCATTTTAAAAAGGAAGAACTGAGAGGCAAGTGACTTGCCCAGGATCACACAGCTAATTAAGTGTCTGGGGATGGGTTTGAACTCACAGAAGAGGAGTCTTTCTAACTCCAGGCTTGGCATTCTATCCACTGTAGCACCTAGAGGTCTTGGCACATGGTGTTTAAGAAATGCTTGCTAATTATCACCTTAAAGCAGTAAAACCTAGACTCACCCAGAGAATTCAGCTGTGCAGAAGTCCTTATTTATGCCATATGACACCTAGTTCACCTCAAAATTTGATTAAAGGAAGCAAACAGGCTAGGGGATATGTTAATGCATATAGTTTTATCCCTTTGGGCTAGTCTAAGCTAGAAAATTTGTACAAGGAGCCATAAGTTCTGACTGTTACAAGAATGACCAGGCTTAAGTCTGTTTTAGGACAATCCAAGAACATCTGTGTCCCTCAGATTTATGATGTCTATATGTGTTTAACTATACCATGAGAAAGGAATTTTCTTAAGTGAAGAGGTGGCAAATACAATATGAGAGTTGACAGAGTGTCAATTGAAATTACAACCCAAGATATCTGTGTTTTCTATGCCATAACATAGTATATGTCTACAAACTATTAAGATACCGGAAAAAATCCCTTTATTCAAGATAGTGTCTTGGGTTAAGGGTCTCCAAAAGAGTGCTCTTAAGTCAGCCCCATCTGACCTTGTTGACCTAGGAAGAGGTATTCTCTGACTTTACTCAGAAAACAAAGAAGCTGTTAGGTCCAGCCTCTTCTTCTGGTTAATTCAGGCTCTGCCCCTTATTAAAATCCAGAAATGATATTAAATGATTATCACCTCCAAGTCAACTCTCAACATCCAGTCCCAAGTTTCTGCAAGAATGTGATCAGGAACAATCAGGCAAATCCTAGCTAAGGCTGGGTGGGGCCCGCAAAGTGCTGTCAGAACAGGGGGCAAGGCTCAGGGTAATAGAACCTGCAGCATTAGTAGATCTGGCTGGAACAAAAACTCTGCCCTTCCACAGCTCTAAGTAAAGAACAGGAAGGGACAGGGCAGGAAATTGTACAAAATGAGTGAACTACAGGAGGCCTGGGCAACAAGGCCAAAGTTCTCATAAAGGTCCAAAGCGCTGGAAGGTTCCATAACTAGTACAGCTAAAGCCACGAAACGGGGAAATGATTTGTCCAAGGTTCAGAAACAGAATTCAGATTCAGGTCTTCTGAATCTTAGATTCAAGTCCGGAGTTCTTTCCAAAGCACAACCCTTCCTCTCAACCTTAGGAGGTCTTTAAGGCATTTAATAGCGGGACCGGGGGAGAAGACAGGTTTTCAAAGGTCGCACTAGTCTAAGCCCACAAACCGAAGCCCAGATTTAGAGATTTTCTCCTTCCCTCTTAGCGCCACAGCCTCCCTACTTGGCATAAGAAATCCCTGAGGGCCTGGATCTGCCGGTACCCAGGTGTGCAGACGCCACTTCTTTATGGGAGACCCGTAGCCATGGACGCAAGAGGAAACCCAGTGAAGAGGGGACCTTGGATTCAGGAGCAGGACCCTCCACATACTATTTACATGTCTCCCGCAGGAAGCCCCCAGGAAGACCGGACTTCAAAGTGGCAAGAAACTCTGAGCAGGAGGGAATGTCCCAGCGCTGCATAGGCGTGGAGGGCATGGGATACGGAAGGCAGCGAGCCATCAGGAAGACCAGCAAATAAGCTGCCCCGTGCCCGGACCGCCTGGAGGGACAGAGACATGTGAGCCCCAGAGTCGGACCCAGAACAGCCGCCCTTGCTGGGAGGGTTCGGGTGCGGCTGGGGATGAGGGTGAGAGAGGGAGTGGGGATGGGGCTGGGAGGGCTGGAGGGAAACCCACGCACATCATTAGCTAAGTACTAGGGGGTAAGATCCAAGCTTCTGGGGAGGGGGCGCCCATACCTACCTGGTCAGCACTGGCAACTGGCTAGTTTCCCCTCAAAGTGAAAGATACAACTGTTTAGGTTTCCGAGAAAGCCCCGCCCTCCCCTAGGCACTGACTATAAACTGTGTGAGCAACATTCAAGGGACTGTCTGCAAATTCATTACTCCGCACTCAAACGTTCACCACAAGGCTCTTAAGGCTTCACCAAAAGCTCTTCAGTCAGGGATTCTCAAAGTGTGGTCAGTGTACCCCTGGGGTTCTCTACATTCTTTTTCAGGGGGTCGTCAGGGTTGCTATTTGCGTGATACTAAGACATTATTTGCCTATTAAAATATTTCTCTTGTCTAACTGCTGAGGTTTAGGGGTGCTAGGTACCCCAAATACCGACACACTGGGTCCTGCTCCAATGAATTCTACTCAAGACTTCTTAAAGTCAAAGAAAAACAAAGTTTATTAAACATACAACCTTGGTGACTACTCTAAAATGGGGGTGAAGAGGAATGGGGGGGAGGTCACAAGGGATATATTTGTGGTCTGTTATATCTGTAGCAAGAAACCTTTTAGAGCTGATGTCTATAGCTTGACCTTGAATTGTATACCGTAACTGTGGGAAGCAATACATGACAATTCTGCTGGTTCAAGACAATCTTCTTTTGACAAGGGGAATTCTACAGAGGTCAGCTGGTTATTGTAACAGGAAAAGATACTTTGTCTTACTGAGGCCCACTCATGACTTATTGCTAGGCATGGTGTCCTTGGGCTGGGGAGAAAACTGTCAGGGATAGTGTTTTGAGGCTAGGGAGAAATGGGAACTTCGAACTGGGGTCCAAGCACAAGCATCCAAGCATCCCAGCCATTCCTCTGCTCAGTGGGCTCCCTATGTCTGGAGACATTTCAGAGGATGGGAACCCAGAGGGAAACCAAGACCATTTCAGCCTTCAGCAGTATGGAAGACATTGCAGCTCCTTCTGCTTGGCAGGAATTTACTGCTGTGGATGGGGAAACAGACCTCAATAGTATTATTACCCTATTCCTGTATGATGATGTGAAAAAAGGAATATTTGAAGTCCCTGGCTAGGGCCCAGGCCTTGCCCCATGGAACCTAAATGAGTTTGAGGTCTGAGTTAAAGGGGTACATCCATCCTTGAAGAGAAATATTATTTTTTAGCCTGCTCAGTTATCCTCTTTGGCCAAGTAAGTACCCCAAAATTCCTTATTCCTTTTAGTCCTCACTTCTTAGGCTCATTAGGTAAGAGGAATTTGTGTTCAGTTGACCTAGGAGAGAGAGTGCATCTTGAGATCACCCCAAGGCCATTACTGAAATGCCAAAGACAAGAGAGGCACACAGTAGGGACTGTGAGATGCTATGGTAGCCCATCCTCTTGGAGCCAGAGCTTTCAATAGCTTGATCCTGCTGGTCAAACTTGTTGAAGTTTGAATTGACTCCAAGTGCTTAGCTCTGCTTTCTCCAATCAGTCCCTACTTTCCCATTTTCTCCACCAACCCCTTTCCTTTCTTCCAGAAATAGTCTCCTTAAAAATCTCACTGCCTCCAGTTCCTCCCACCCAACCCTACCCCAATCCTAAACAGATTAACCTTTCTGAAGTACTTTACTGTCCTAGTTGTTGTTAAATCCTGTCCAAATCTTCCCAACCCTATTTGGGGTTTTCTTGGCAGTACTAGGGTGGTTTGCCATTTCTTTCTCCACCTCATTTTACAGGTGAGGAACCGAGGCAAACTTGTCTAGGATCAAGCAGCTAATGAGTGTCTGAGGATGGATTTGAACTCAGGAAGATTCATCTTCCTTATTCTAAGCCCAGTGCTCAGTCCACTCACCCACCTAGTTGCCCTTCCTGAGGTACAGCACTGATCAAATGAGTTTCAAAACATTTTACTTTCTCTGAATGGTGCAGAAACACAGTTTGGCCTAAAAGCCCTTTTGTAGTCTAGCCCTACTCTTTTTCCTAACCCTATATACCGTTTCCTTTCACAAAGCTTACATTCCAACCAAAAGGGATGACTCCACATTCCCTAAACATACTCAATACAGGACACTCTCAAGGTCTCTCTTATGAACTTTGGAATTGATTGTGTGACTGGCATAGGACCTCTCAGCATGGCATGCCATCATCAGAGAAGGTGCTGTGCTCTGTAAGCAAAGCAGAACTGAAACAGCTCCAAGAAAATGCAGGATGTGCACATGTAGAGTATCTACCCCAAATGTTCACACAGGCTATTGGTGCCCAACCTGTGGTAGAGCATTCCAAACTAGTATTGATCTGACCAGTCACAGCTGGACCCATTGAAACTTGACTCAAGTAGAGTGATGTCATTTTGATCCTCCTCAAGAAGGAAAGACAACAACAAACCAAGATAATGCTAAGAGAACTTATGCCTTTCATTATACAAATGAAGAAACCTCTAGGACTTTTGATCATATTCTCCACCTCAAAGTCCTTCCTTACCTCTGTGGAAATTCTACTCATCCTCATCCTGCAAGTCTCAGATCAGATGCCATCTCCTCCAGAAAGCCATCAGCTTCCCAATGCTGGGTCTTCCTTTCAGTGAGCTTTTGTAAAGCTGTCTTTCTTTAATAGGATTACAATCTAGAGTTGAAGGTAAACCCAGTCCATCTAGAAAGGCCCTCTCATTTTGAAGTTGAGATCATCGAAACCCAGGAGATGAAGAGACTTGCCCAAGGTGAAAATATTGGTAAGTAACAGAAGCAAGATTTCAACCAAGATCCTGTGGCTCCAGAGCAAGGATTCTTTCTGCTATCTTATAGCCTTATCTTATTCTACTTTGTATGGAGGTTCTTAAAGCATGTGTCCTATCTCCCCTATTGGATGATAAGCATCTTTAGGTCAGGTACCAGGTCTTTTTTCATTAAAAATATCTCTCACTGTCATAATGTATAACAAAAGTAATTAATCAATACACTTTATTAAGTGACTACAGTGTGCCATGCACTGTGCTTTGGGCAGAGATGTTAAGAGATACAAAAAGAGGGTCCCTGGCCTCAAGAATCTTACACTCTACAGCTTTAATAAAGGCAGAATTTGCAGATATGCTTTAAATAGGACTTCCTGAACTCTGGGTCTTTCTTACCTAATTTTGTGGAAGCAAATATTGAAAACTAAAAATTAATTGATAAAAATAAAAATAATTGTAATAAAAAGATAAACTTTTTAAAACTTCTTGCTTGAAAACTGGTCAAATAAATCATTTTCGATGTGGTGGTTGTAATGGGAGTTGCGTTGGTGGTGTCAAGACGTGTCCCCAGGCAGGGGTGGATATTTGTTACTTTCTTTTAGATTTCATTTCAGGCAAGGCATCACTTTTGGAGAATGACTTTGCTGTCCAATATCCACTATTGCTTTCCAGCATCCAGCAAAGTTTTCTTACCTATCCTAGACTTTCTCAGTGTACCTAGAACTCTGAGCTCATACAAAGAGCCAAGTGCAGTACCAGGAACATGGTAGGTGATTAATACTTATTCCTTCTTCCATCCATAATGACCCCTACTATTAGACCTCTCCTTAATTATACATCCCTTAAATCTTCATACAAGCTCTCTCATGATTGACCCGCAAATGAATTTTTCATTCCTGTGACACCTGAGATCATTCTTTACCTGCAGAGCTGATAATGCAGTTGTGAACCACTTTGAGCCCTCCATCACCTGAGAAAGACCTATCCTTCCCATCCCATCCCCATCCCCAAGACCTTGCACCATCTGATATTGGCTCTACTTATACATCCATATTAAATATATTTTTATATCAGTCATGTTGTAAAGATGATTTAGAATCAATGGAATGAACCATGAGAAAGAAGAAAGAAAACAGAAAGGGAGCAAATAGTCTGCTTCACTCTGCAATCAGACTCCATAGTTCTTTCTCTGGATGTGGAAAGCATTTTTCATCATGAGCCTTTTGAGGTTGTCTTAGAGCCTTGCAATGCTAAGAGCTAAATCTAATAAAGCTGGTGATCACACAAAGTGGTTGTTACTATGTACAATCCAAGTTGTTTTCTTGGGTCTGTTCACTTCACTCAGCATCAGTTCATATAAGTCTTTCCAGGTTTTCCTGAAGTTCAGATGCTCATCCCTTCTTACAACACAATAGTATTCCACCACATTCATATACCACAACTTGTTCAGCCATTCTCCAATTGATGGACATCCCCTCAATTTCCAATTCGTGGCCACCACAGAAAGAGCTGCTATAAATACATTTATGTATGAGGGTCCTTTTCCCATTTTTATGATCTACCTGGGATACAGTGCTAATTCTTCACCTACTTCTTTACCCTGGTAGGGGACTCAGTCATTCTTATGGTCATTTTTTCCTTCTCTTGACTTTACACCTCCATCTATTTCTTCCTGGAACTTTTATTGGTTTTTGACATATTTCCCCTTCAGTGATGTTTCCAATAATGCTATGGTACCTCCCAGGGCAAAGTCAAGTTATCTCTTCTAGGGGCTGCGCCTCCCAGCTCTTCTACCATTTCTTGGGGGCATCTTGAGGGTTGTAAACCTTCAGAGTTCAGTCTAAGAAGGACAAACAGGGTAAGGTTGTATCCATATTTATTTCTCTCAAAGCAGGCAGCATGTATGGACTTCCTTGCCTTAGATTACATTACTTCCTCTGGAGAAAGTTTTTAGTGTAAAGATAATTTTGATATCCCTGCTTGATTTAATCAGTATTTACTCAGTTCATTGTGATTTAAGGGATATCAGTGAGTTAGTGAATTAAGCAGAGTAGGATGAAGTTTGAATTAGGTATGTTAGCTAATTCTGTTAAGATGAGTTAGGATTAATTAAGCACATACTGATTATATTAATTGTATTTGATTTATAAGATCTTTCTATACTATATTAGCTGGGTGTGTTCTAAAACGATATATTAACAAATGTTAAGGACTTGTATTTGCAATATCCCATCACTGCTGAGTCTCCTAAATGACCTTTGCTTTAAAAACACAACTTGTGTCATGCCCTAGGATACTACTGGCCAATCACTAATGTTTGATGACCTGTGGAAAGTCCCTGCTAAGATGGCTGGCCTGTAGCTGATGGTCTGTGAAAGGCTTGCTGAACAAAGTGGTTGTGGTTGACTTGGGCATTGCTTTTAGCCAATTAGGAGAAATTCCCCCACAGAGACACACACTTCTGAAGATTAGCCTGTTATATTAGGAGTCTCCACAATTCTGAGGGAACCTCCCAGGTACTCCCCAGTCTATAAAATCTGTCAGCCCCTGAGCATCAAGGTCCTTGGCCTAAAGCAAGGTCTTGAATATAATTTATTAGGGCCCCTTTGTCTCCCTAAAAAATGAAAAGTAAATGAGAAAGGGAGAACAGGTGGAGTCAGGGTTGTGTGTCTTCCACTAAACAGACAGTATGTTCTCCCAATACCAGATGACTAGGCAGATTTGTAAGGATCTTAGAACGTTGCATTGCCCTTCCTCCTCTACCAATACCATGAATTGCAGGCTTGTCTAGACATTCTGGGGAAGTGCTGCCACAACCCAAGGGAACTAGGGCTACAGGCTGAATGATGGAGTCCCACTTATGAGTTGGGACAGTTGGGCACCTATGAAGAAAAAGAGAAGGGACAGAGTTTGCCCACTGGGAAAGCGGGCAATCAGGACTGCAGCTTAGGGGTGGAAGGACTAAGATACTGTGACTAGGCAGAAGAAAATACCAGATAAAACAAGCAGTACTACTAGGCAAGTCATTTTATGCTTGGTAGTAGAATATTTGCAGCAAATAATAGGATTTCTGAAAGGCTTACACACCTATGACAAAGCAAGGGAGGACATAAGATTGTAACATGCAGAGAAGGCCTTTTCCTTCATCTCAGACAGAGGGAGATGCTTGTTTCTATCCCAGATCTTTCTATCACTACTGTTGCTCAGTAGAGAACAGGGCATAAAAGCCAAGGGTCCACAGCCCATACTCACAGAATTCCACCTCCATGAGCACAGGTTAGTCTCTATGTCTCTTAAGAGTTGCCATAGGTGGCATGGGGAGCTCATCAGTGCTTGTAGCACTAGAGGATATAAAGCCCATACAGACAGGATGAGAATGGTAGAGTGCAGTTTAGGTATCCCCAAGTGATCCCCGAGGCACAGAGCTAGGCTAAATCTAATGCCCACCATCCTCCTCTAGCTCCCTTTGTTTTGGGTCCTTACCTACTTCCCAGCTTTGTCTTGGTAGTGTACAAGATAAAGTGTTATAAGAATTTTTGTCAAGTCATCTAATACAAATAATTCTAGTTTTGTTATACAATAACATGTGATGGTACATGCATGCTCTATCTCCATCTGCATTTTCACTCTCTCCTCAAAAGTGAAATCCCTAACTGCACACAGACAAAAAAAAAAAAAAAGATACTTCAAAGTAGACACTCCCCTCCCTCTCATTACCCAGTTATAAACCAGGGGAAAACATTCTTACTTTAATATGCCTTGAGATAATCTAAAGGGAGGAAGGGGAAAAGCTAGAGTAACATCTGCCTTCCCCAGCCCTGAACATCATGGATTTTAATGACAAAGAATGATCTGGTTTAAGTGTTTGCAGAACTGAAAAAGTTCTTTCTAGATTCTTCCTCCTTTCTCCCCTCCCCCCATCAGATTATTTTTAATTATTTGGTACTTATTTTCAAATTTTCTAATTTGTGTACTTGGTTTCCCCAGTAGAATGCAAGCTTCTTGTGAGAACACTTCTCATTTTTGTCAAGATAGTGTTAGATCCTCCCATATGCACAACACATAGTAGGGACCTTAAAAATTATTTGACTTAAACCTAAAGGAAATCTGATGGACCAGTCCTCATGGAAATGAGCATAATCAGAAAGGAATGCACATGAACAGGTTTTAGCAGGACAGAGGGTAAAGAGCAGCAGCCAAAGATAAACACTTCAATTTCTGTTCTCAAAGGCCAAAGACAGCAGGATCCACAGATGATTTCAGGAGAGCATTGGCAGCTTTGATGCATTCACCCAGGGAGGAGTCTGGAAACACAAGAAGATGGATAATACAACAAATACCAGGAAAAGCAGAGGAGTAACTGTTTGAAGTCTATTCCCTTTCATCCCTCCTTCCTTCATTCATTCTTTCTCCTCTTCTTGTAGTTGTATCATTTCAATAGTGTACAACTCTTTGTGACCCCCCCCCCCCCACTTGGGGTTTTCTTGGCAAAGATAACGGAGTGGTTTGCCATTTCCTTCTCCAGATCATTTTACAGATGAGGAAACTGAGGCAACAGGGTTAAGGGACTTGCTGAAGGTCACACAGACAGTAAGCATCTGAGGCCAGATTGGAATTCAGATCCTCCTGACTCCAGCATCAGCATTCTATCCACTGTACTACCTAGCTACTTCTACTCCCATTCTGCCCTCTGCAACCATTTCTAGCTACAGCAAACAAGCAGTAAGCATTTATTACGTTTAACAGAAGGCAATACTATATTCCCACCAAGAGTCATGCTCTTTCTCTTTTCTCATCCCTTAACTTCCCTTTTCATTTTTTCTGACTTCACAAACACTTCTGAGGTACAACATTCTTGCAACCAGAGGAGTGAATAGCTGTCAGACCAGCCTCAAGGGGCATCCATGGGACTAAAGCAGGAGGGATGCTAGCAGCCTGGCAGAAGGAATGTGAAGACAGCCAAGACTGCTCTGTCAAGTGTTCTTGATATCCCACCACCCTTTCCCATTGCCATTTCCAATCTTATTGTTATGTCTCCTCTATGTCTCTCACTACCTGTGAGTCCTTTCTCTGGGTGGAAAGACCAGAAAAGTGGAACACAAAGGAATCAGGTCATCAATCCTTTCATCTCCCACCAGAGTCAGGTTAATGAGGCAGTATCCTGAGGGAACAGTAAGTCTCCTGATTTATGAGGAAAAATGTTCTCAAGGTAGAATCCTTACCAGATCGAGCCCTGATCCATGCCACAGCCTTCCTTTCCAGGAGTTCCCATTCTTCTTTCTGGTCACAACTGCAGCTGTGCATCCATAGCACAGCCAAGATAGTGGCCCACCTTGGGACATCTTTACTCTAGAGAATATACAGAATAAAGGCCCCAGGGTCAGGGGACCCCAGAAAGGGGCAAATACACCTTTGGATGGTTCCTGTCCCATCCAAGACCATAGAAAAAACTGACCGCAGATAGATTATCTACTTCTCCTTCCAGTTCCCTGCCCTTACTGCTCTCCTGAATGAACAAATGTTACTGAGCATGAGGAGCTATCTACCTTTAAGGCCTAGAAAGTATTTCCATCACCCTCTCAGTCACAGACTACATCTAATGGGCAATGGCTCCCATCACTCCATCTAAAGGTACATCATACTCCCTTGCTCCCTTTCTCTTGCTTTACCCCCTAATACTCAACCTAAGCCCTGCTCTCTCTGGAATCTTACCTGATCAGGCAATGCAGCCAATGCACTCTGAACATTCATACCCAGGACTGAGGCCAGAGATTCATCCAATTCCCAGGAACCATCTGCCTTCTGGAGGGAAATCAGCTGCAGAAGTGGAGAATCTGGAGGGGATTTGTCTGGAGGAATAAACAACAAACTTCAGCATCACTCACACCCCCATGGTAGCTGAGGGAAAATGTCATTCTGTTAAGACTTACTAGACACAAAGCAGGCTATATTAGGTAGGAGGGTAAAATGGAGAGAGCTGCTTGCAATAATCCTAATTTGAGAACCCCAGGCTTTACATCCAAGAGACTTCAGACAGTAAATGCCCCCCAAATTCCAAAGAGGCCTTGCCAAGCCCCTGGGCAATCCACTTGCATGACCCTGCCTTAGTGCAAACTAGGATTCCCAGATGAAAAGGAGAGTAAGACTTGGTCCCCAGTACATGCCACCAACTAGTTCTGTCCCCATTCATGACAGTGACCCCCCTACCTCCAGTTGGGCAACAGCAAGACCCCACCCACAGTGCAAGCCAGCAGGGAGGCCCTCCTAACTAGTGCAGGTCAGCACCTAGGCCCTGGGACCCAGGGAAAGCCAGTAGCAAGGCCCCAGAGCCTGGGCACAGCAGACAGGACAGTGTAGGAACAGAGCCCAACACTCACTTACAAGTACAAAGTCACAAAACAGGTACAAAAAATGAACAAAAAAACCCACAAAAACAAAACAAAACAAAACAAAATCTGATTATATAAAAAGACTATGATGATAGGGAGGATGCAAGTCACAGAAAAGTGTCAAAATGACTAAATCTGAAGCCTCAAAGAAAAATGTAAATTGGTCACAGTCACCCAAAGGGCTCATGGAAGAGACTAAAAAAGAGTTTTATTTATTTTCCCCCCAAATAATAATTTTTTGAAATAGTATTTTACTTTTTTCCCCAATTATATGTCTTAACATTTTTAGAATTCATTTTTACATGATTTAAAAATGGACTTTTAAAAGTAAATTAGAGAAATGGAAGAAAAATTGGGAAAAGAAATGCATGAGGACCATTAAAAAAAGGGCCAATAGCTTGGGTAAAGAAACACAATAAATGGAAAAAGATACAGAAAAATTCAACAAAAAAAATACCTCTTTAAAAAACAAAATTGACCAAATGGGGAAAAAAATGTATAAAAGCTGAGTGAAGAAAATAATTCCTTAAAAGTGAGATTTGGTCAGGAGGAAGCAAAAGATGCCCATGAGAAATCAAGACTTGATAAAACATAATTAAAACAATTTGAAGAACAGAAAATCTATTTTCTCATTTAAAAAAAAAATCAACCTGGAAACTGAGAGAGATAATTTAAGAATTATTGAACTGCCAGAAAGACAAGATTAAAGAAAGTGCCTGGATCTCATAGTTTAAGAAATTATCAAGGCAAACTCTCCTGATATATTGGAACAAAAGGATAAAACAGAAATGGCAAGAATCTATTGATCACCACTTGAAAGAGATCTCAAAATGAAAACTACAAGGAATGTCATAGCCAAATTACAGAGCTCCTAGGTCAAAGAGAAAATACTGCAAGCTGACAAAAAGAAACAATTCCTCATTGGCTTTTTGAACCTCTTTTGCCAATTCAGTTAGCCTATTTTTCAAGGTGTTATTTTCTTCAGCATTTTTTGGGTCTCCTTTAGCAGGGTGTCTAATTGTTTTTCATGCTTTGCTTGCATGTCTCTCATTTGCCTTCCCAGTTTTTCCTCCACCATTCTAACTTGATTTTCAAAATACTTTTTGAGCTCTTCCATGGCCGGAGCCCATTGAGTGGGCAGAGATACAGAAGCCTTGACTTCTGTGTCTTTCCCTGATGGTAAGCATTGTTCTTCCTCATCAGAAAGGAAGGGAGGAAATACCTGTTCACCAAGAAAGTAGCCTTCTATAGTCTTATTTTTTTCCCCTTTTCTGGGCATTTTCCCAGCCAGTGACTTGACTTCTGAATATTCTCTTCACATCCACTTTGCCTCCAGATTCACCCAGGCAGCCCTTGGGGTCTGAGATTCAAATGCTGCTTCCCAGCCTCAGGGCTTTGGGCGGGGGCGGGTCTGCTATTCAGTGTGAGATCAAGTTCAGGTGCTCAGGTGGGGGCAGGGCTGCTGCACAGGCCTCAGTTCCCTCAGGGGGTTTATGCAGAGACCTTCAACAATGGATCCTGGCTTCTGCCTGCTTGGGGAGCCCCTGTCTGCTCCCACCTCCCCTGCTGCCTCTCGAGGGGGCCTGAGTTATGGGGGCACCCCACACCCCTCTTGACCCACCAAAGAGACCCTCTCACCGACCCTTGTCACCTGTGCATGGAGGGACCCACGTGGCCGCTGGCGATCCCATCCCTAAAGCCTGCTCGGATGTGCCCCCTCCTCGGAGCCTCTGCCCTGGGCACCACGTGGCCGAGGCAGGGCTGTGCTCAGCTCCGGGTCCGAAGCGCGAGGACCTTTTGCGAGAGGTTTTCAGGATCCCTGCAACAGAAATCTCGTGTGCTCCATTGTTCTGTGGCTTCTGCTGCTCCAGAATTTGTTGGGAAGTTCTTTTTTAGAGATATTTTATGGGCAGTGGGTTCGGAGCTAGCGTATGTGTGTCTATCTACTCTGCCATCTTGGCTCCACCCCCAAAAAGAAACAATTCAAATACTGTGGAGGCATATTCAGGATTACACAGGATTTAGCAGCTTACACATAAAAGAACCAGAAGGCTTAAAATATGATATTCTGGAAGCAAAGGAGTTAGGATTATAAGAATCACCTAACCAGCAAACTGAGTGTACTCCTTTAGGGAGGAAAATGTTTATTTAATGAAATTGAGAACTTTCAAGCACTCCTAATTAAAACACCAAAGCTGAATTTTAAAAAAATTGATTTTTGCAAAAACAAAAAAATAATACAATTCATCTGGAAGAAGAAAAGGTCTAGAATATCAAGGGAATTAATGAAAAGTGAAGAGAGCCTAGCTATACCAGATCTAAAACTGTGTTATAAAGAAGCAATCATCAAAACTACTTGTATTAGCTAAGAAACAAAGTGGTAGATCAGTTAAATAGGTTATGTACACAAAACACAGCCATCCTGGATTATTGTAATTTCCTGTTAGAGAAACCCAAAGATTCTAGCTTATAGGATAAGAACTCACTATTTAACAAAAACGGCTGGGAAAACTGGAAAACAGGATGGTAGAAACTAAGCATAGATCAATATGTTACACCATATACCAAGATAAAGTCAAAAATGGATACACAGTTTAGATACAAAGGCTGATGGTACAAGCAAATTAGGAGAGTAAGGAATAGTTCACCTGTCAGATCTATGGAGAACAGAAGAACTTATGATCAAAAAAGAGATAGAGAACATTATGAAATGCAAAATGGATCATTTTGATGATAGCAAATTAAAAAGGTCTTGCACAAAGTCAAGGAAAGCAAGATTAGAAGAGAAGCAGAAAGCTGAGAAACAATTTTTACAGTCAGTGTTCCTGATAAAGGCCTCATCTCTAAAATATGTAGAGAACTGAGTCAAATTGACAATAATACAAGTCATTCTCCAATTGGTAAATGGTCAAAGGATATGAACAGGCAGCTTTCAGAGGAAGAAATTAAAGCTGTCTAGGTTATATGAAAAAATGCTCTGAGCCACTATTGATCAGAGAAATGCAAATCAAAACAATTCTGAGGGGCCACATCACACCTATCAGATTGGCTAGCATGACAAAACAGGAAAATGATAAACAGTGAAGAAGATGGGGGAAAACTGGAATACTAATGCAGTGTTGAGTTGGTGGAGTTGTGAACTGATCCAAGCATTCTGGAAAGCAACTTGGAAGTATGCCCAAAGAGCTATAAAAGTGTACATACCCTTTGACCCAGCAACACCACTTCTAGTTCTGTATCCCAAAGAGAGGATAAAAAAGGGAAAGGACCCACATGAACAAAAATATTTGTAACAGCTCTTTTTGTGGTGGCAAAGAATTGGAAATTGAGGGAATGGCTGAACAAGTTCTAGTATATGAATGTAATGGAATAGTATTGTTCCCTAAGAAATGATGAGCAGGCAGACTGCATAAAAACCTGAAAAGACTTGCATGAACTCATGCTGAGTGAAGTGAACAGAACCAGTAGGACATTATACACAACAACAGCAGCATTGTGCGATGACTAACTTTGATAGACTTACTATTCTCAGCAAACCAAGGTTATAAGAAAATTCCAAAAGACTCATGATGGAAAATGCTACCCTCATCCAGAGAAAGAATGATAGAGTCTGAATGCAGATTGAAACACACAATCTTTTTTTCTCTATCTTTTTTCGTTTGTGTTTCTTCTTTCTCATGGTTTTTCCCTTTGGTTACAACTTTCTTTCCAATATGAGTAATGTGAAAATATGTTTAATATGAATGTATTTAGATAACCTATATCACATCACATGCTGTCTTGGGGAAAGGGGGAAAGAAAGAGGAGAAAATTTAGAACTCAAAATATGAAAGAAGTGAATGTTGAAAACTAAAACGAAATTTTAAAAACTGTTCCTTAAATACAAGACTCCAGAGAAATGTAAAAACGTAAAACAGAAACAAGAAAAAGAAAACGTTAGAGATTCATTGAGGATAAACTGTTTCTATTCCTACATGCAAGGTGATATTTATAACTCTTAAGAACTTTACCACTAGAAGAGAAATTAGGAGTATTCACAGACAGAGGATGCCAAAGTAAGGTGACTGTGATGGCATGAAATCAAAAAAACAAAATTAAGGAGTGAGAAAGATGACAGTACTGGGAGAAGAGGGAAGCAGGAGATAGAATGGTGTAAATCATCTCACATAAAAGAGGTGTGAAAGAGCTATTATTAAGAAGTGATGATGGGAGGGGGTAGTAGGCAAAGTTTAACCTTACTCTCATCAGAATTGGCTTAAAGACACAATAATATACTCATTTGGATACAGAAATCTATCTTACCCTTTAGGGAAGTAAAAAGTGAGGAAGAATGAGAAGAGGGAAGGGGGTATGTAGAAGAGAGAGGGTATTAGAGGAGGCAATGATTAGAAGTAAAACACTTGTGAGGAGTGACAGGGTGAATGGAAAGAGGATAGAAGGTATAAATGTGGATAAACAGGGGAAAATAGGGTGGAGGGAAATACATAGTTAGTTATGACTATAAATATGAATGGGATGAACTCACCTTTAAAAGAGAAATGGATAATAGAATAGACTAAAAACCAGCATTCTACAATATAATGTTTACAAGAAACACATTTGAAACAGAGACATACAGTGTAAAGGTAAGGGGCTGGAGCAGAATGTAATATGCTTCAACAGAAGCAAAAAAAACCCAAACACACACCCACACAAACGGGATAGTAATTATAATTTTAGACAAAACAAAAACAGACCTAATTAAAAAAGATCAGGAAGGAAACTAAAGTATGCTGAAAGGTACCATAGACAATGAAGTGATATCCATAATAAACAGACATACAACAAATGGTATAACATCGAAATTTTTGAAGAAGGTGAATGAGTTACAGGAGGAAATAGATGGTAAAACTATACTAGTGGAGTAACTCAATGTCCTCTCACCACAAAATGAACAAGAAAGAAGTTAAGGAGTGAACAGAATTCTGGAAAAGTTAGATATGATGGATCTCTGGAGAAAACTGAATAGAAAGAAATGTCCTTTTCTCAGCAGCACATGGCACCTCCAGAAAAACTAACCATGTGTTAGGACATAAAAACTTCACAACTAAATGCAGAAAAGCAGAAATATTGAATGCACCCCTTTCAGATCAAAATGCAATAAAAATTACATTCAGTAAAATGGAAAGATTGATTCCAACTTAATTGGAAATGAAACAATATAATCCTAAAAAATAAGTGGGTTAAAGAAGAAATAATAGAAACAATAATTTCATTAAATAGAATAGCAACAATGAGACACCACACCAAAATTTAGGGGGTGCAGGACAAAGTAATACTTAGGTTCAATTTTATAACTCTAAATTTTTACACCAATACAATAGAAAAGGACAGGACAATGAACTGGGCTCACAAATTAAAAAAACAAAAACAAAAACAAAAAAATGAACAAATCAAAACTTCTCAGTTAAACTCCAAATTGAAAATCCTGAAAACTGAAAGAGAGATTAATAAAACTGAAAGAACACCTTTCATCTAATAAATAAAATTAGAAGCTGGTTTTATGAAAAATGTAAATAGATAAACCATTGCTTAATTGATTTAAATAATGAAAGAAGAAAACTGAACTGCCAGTATTAAAAATGAAAGGGGCAAATTTATCAGCAATGAAGCAGAAATTAAAACAATCAGTAGCAGCTATGTTTCCCAACTATACCCATAAAAATGACAATCTAAAGGAAATGGATGAATATTTACAAAAAGATAAATTGCCTAGATTAAAAGAAGAGGAAATGGAATACTTAAATAACTCCTTTTAAGAAAAAAAAATTGGCCACATTATCAAAGAAATTCCTAAGAAAAAATATCCCGAAGATGGCCGAGTAGAAAGATGCATATACACTAGTGCTGCTCCCACAGCCCACAAAATACCGGTATAAAATGACTGTCAACAAATTCTAGAGAAGCAGAAGCCACAGAACAACAGAGTGAAAGAGGTTTCCAGCCAAAGGTAACCTGGAAGGCCAACAGGAAAGGTCTATCACACTGGATGCTGAGCTGAGCAGAGCCCAGCTCTGGCCACGTGGCACTGGGAGGAACAGGACCTAAACCTCCAGGGCAGAATTCCCAGCAGGGAGAGTTCTAGATCCCTCAACCCACAAGCAATAAAGATCCAAAGGTCAGTGTGGGAGGGCCTTCTCAGCTGGGCAAGAGGGGAGCAGGGTCCCTCCAGCAATAGCCCTATGTGGTGGCACAGGTGGTGGCATTAGCAGCAGCAGCAGCAGTGGGCAGTGGGTGGCTACAGTGGGCCCAGAAGCAGCCTGGGTCCATTGTCCAGGAAGCTCAGTTTAAAGCCTCTGGGGGAATTGAGCTGCTGATCTGAACCTCAGCCCTCAGTGGCAGCCCCACCCCCCACTCAAAGCACCTGGGGGAATTGAGCAGCTGATCTGAATCTCAGCCTTGAGCAAAGTACTGGGGGGAGGAGGAGGAGCACTAGGACCCTCCTCTTGATAAAAGATTCAGAAGTCAAATAACTGACAGGGAAAATACCCCCAAAAGGAAAAAAAAAATAAGACCATGGAAGTAGAATTTCTTGGTGAATAGATGTCTCCTTCCATCCTTTCAGATGAGGAAGAACAAGGCATACTGTCAGAGGAAGTCAAGGCTTCTGCCTCCAGTACCTCCAAAAACAATATGAAATGGGTTCAGGTCATAGAAGGGCTTGAAAAACATGTCAGCAGTTTGCTAAAGGAGAACCAAAAAAAATGCTGAGGAAAATAACACCTTTAAAAATAGGCTAACTCAACTGGAAAAAGAGGTCCACAAAGACAATGAGGAGGAGGCTTTAAAAAGCAGATTTAGCCAAATGAAAAAGGAGGTTCAAAAGCTCACTAAACAAAATAGCTTCTTAAAAGAGAGAATCAAGCTCAGGGAAGCTAATGACCATAAGATAAACCAAGACGTTAGAAAACAAAACCAAAAGTTTGAAAAAAATAGAAGATAATGTGAAACATCTCATTGGAAAAACAACTGACCTCGAAAATAGATCCAGGAGAGACGATTTAAAAATTATGGGACTACCTGAAACCCATGATTAAAAAAAGAGCCTAGACATTATCTTTCAAGAAATTATCAAGGAAAACTGCCCTGATATTCTAGAACCAAAGGACAAAATAAATATTGAAAGAATCCACTGATCACCTCCTGAAAGAGAACAAAAAGAGAAACTCCTAGGAATACTGTGGCCAAATTTTAGAGTTTCCAGGTGAAGGAGAAAATATTGCAAGCAGCTAGAAAGAAACAATTCAAGTATTGTGGAAGTGTATACAATCAGGATAACACAGGATCTGACAGCTTCTACATTAAGGGATCAAAGGGCTTGGAACAGGATATTCCAGAAGTCAAAGGAACTGGGATTAAAACCAAGAATCATCTACCCAGCAAAACTGAGTATAATACTTCAAGGGAATAAATGTTCATTCAGTGATATAGAGGACTTTCAAGTACTTATGATGAAAAGATCAGAACTGAATGGAAAATTTCACTTTCAAACACAAGAATCAAGAGAAGCATGAAAAGACAAACAGGAAAGACAAATCATAAAAGACTTTCTAAAGCTGAACTGTTTACATTCCTACATGGAAAGATAATATTTGTAACTCTTGAGACTTTTCTCTGTATTTGAGTAGGTGGAGGGATTATACACACACACACACACACACACACACACACACACACACACACACACATAGATAGAGAGTAGAGGTTGAGTTGAATCAGAAGAGATGATATCCATAAAAAAATAAAATAAAAAATTAATGGGAGAGAGAGGAAAATATTGGGAAGAGAAAGGGAGAAATGGAATGGGGCAGGCTATCACTCATAAAAGAGATAAGAAAAACTTTGTTCAATGGAGGAGAAAAGGGAAGAGGTGAGAGGGGGAAAGTGATGCTTACTCTCTTCACATATTGCTTAAGGATGGAATAACATGCTTACTAAATCTGGTATGAAAATCTATCTTACACTACAGGAAAGCAGGGGAGAAGGGGACAAGTGAGGTGAGGGGGATGATAGGAGGGAGGGCAAATGGGATAAGGGAGTAACTAGAAGCAAATGCTTTTGGAAAGGGACAAGATCAAATAAAAAAATAGAAAAAAAAAGGGGGGACAGGGTAGGATGTAGGGCAATATAGTTTGTCTTCCACAACATGACTATTATGGAAGTCTTTTGTAAAACAACACACATATAGCCTATACTGAGTTGCTTGCCTTCTCAGTGGGGATGGGTGGGGAGGGACGGGGGGAGAGAGAAAAGGTGGAATTCAAAGTATTAGAAATGAATGTTGAGAATTATTATTGCATATAACTGGGAAATAAGAAACACAGGTAATGGGTATAGAAATTTATCTTGCCCTACAAGAAATGAGAGAAGATGGGGATAAGAGAAGGGTGGGGTGTGATAGAAAGGAGGGTACCTTGCAGGAAGGGGTAATCAGAATGCAAGGTTTCATGGGAAGGGGAGAGAGGAGAAATGGGGAGAAAAATTGGATCTCAATATTTTGTGGAAACGAGTGTTGAAATCCAAAAATAAATAGATTAAAAAAAATTTCCCAGGGTCAAACGGATTTACAAATGAATTCAACTGAATTTTTAAAAGAACAATTAATCCCAGTAATATATAAACAATTTGGAATACAGGTAGAGAAGGAAATCTACTAAATTATGATACCCATACCAGGAAGAGAAAAAACAGAAAAAGAAAACTATAGATCAAGTTCCCTAACAAATGTGAGTGCAAAAATTCTGAATAAATACTAAATTTAAATGAAATACAAGCAATGAGATTATAGCAAAATATCACAAGGATCCTACACTATGAACCTGTGACGTTGACACCAGGAATATACCAAGGCTGATTCATTAAAGAAAACTGTCAGTATAATTGATCATATTAATAACAAGAACAAAGGAAATCATATGATCATCTCAAAAAGTCTGTGACAAAATACAAAATCAATTCTTATTAAAAGCACTATAATGCATGGGAATGCAACTTTTTAATAATAAGTAATATTTATCTAAAACCATCAGCAAGCATTATCTGTAATGGGAATGAACCAACAAAGCTCAGAAGCAAGAAATGTAGAAAAAGAATTTTCATTGAAAATAACTAATATATACCTAAATGAAATTATTTGCCTTCTCATTTAAGGGGGTGAGGAGGAAAGGAGAGAATTTGGAAATCAAAATTTTAACAACCAATGTTAATTACATGTTTACATGTAATTGGGAAAAATACTAAATTAAAAAGATAAATGAAATAACTAGGCAATATAAAATACTTTAAGATCTACCTGCCAAGAAAAACCCAGGAATGATCTGAATAAAATTAGCAAACATGTTTCAAATCAACAAAGTCAGATCTAAACAACTGGAAAAAATATTAATTGCTTATGGATAGGCTGAACCAACATAATAAAAATGAAAATTCTACCTCAATTAATCTACTTATTCAGTGTCACACAAATACAACTACCAAAAAACTATTTTTTAGAGCTAGGAAAAAATAGAATTCACATGGAAGAACAATATGTCAAAAATATCAAGGTAATCAAATAAAAAAAATGTAAACAAAGGTAGTCTACCTGTACCAGATCTCAAACTCTTGTTAGTGGAGCAGTAATTATCAAAACAATCTGGCACTGGCTAATAAACAGAGTGGTGGATCAGTGAAATAGATTAGATACACAGTTGGTTGTTGTCCTTCATCTTCAAAGAGGACCAAAATGATATCACCATGATAAAGTGAAATTTCAGTGTGTCCAACTGTGGCTGATCAGACCAACATGATTTCGGAATGCTCTACCACAGGCTGGGCACAGATAGTCCATGGGAACATTTGGGATAGATACTCCAAATCTGTGCATCCTACATTTCCTTTGGGCTATCTCAATTCTACTTTACTCAAAGAGCACAGTACTCTTTCTGATATGGGCAGGCCATGCTGAGGAGTCTTGTGCCAATGTCTCCCATGTTACACAGTCAAATTCAAAGTTCTTGAGTGTCCTTGTATCACTTTTTCTGATCACCATGTGATTGCCTGCCCCAAGCAAATTCTCCATAAAATAGTCTTTTTGGCAAGCACACATTTTGCATTCAAACAACATGGACAGCTCATCAGAGTTGTGCTCTCTGAAGCACAGTTTGAATACTTGGCAATTCAGCTCCAGCAAGGACTTCAGCGTCTGGTACATTATGCTGCTAGGTGATCCTCAGAACCTTAAGACAGTTCAAATGGAAGCAATTCACTTTCCTGGCATGGCAATGGTAAACTGTCCATGTTTCAACAACGAGGTCAACACAATGGTTCTGTAAACATTCACTTTGGTAGTCAGTCTAATACCTCTTGTCTCCCATACTTTTCTTCGGAGCCTCCCAAACACTGAGCGAGCTCTGACAATGCATGCATCATCCTCAGTGTCAATGTGTACATCCCTGCAAAGTATACTACCAAGGTAAGTGAACTTATCCACAGCAATCAAAACTTCTCCATTTGTTGTAACTGATGGTTCCACGAATGGATGGTGGAGTGGTGGCTGGTGGAGGACTTATGTTTTCTTGGTGTTAAATATTAGGCCAAAATTTTGTTGCATCTCAGCTTCAGAGGCTGCATTGTACACAATCATCTGCAAACAGAAAATCATGCACCAACACTCCCTCCACTTTGGTCTTGCTTGCAGCCTTTTCAAATTGAAGAACTGACCATCAGTACGGTAGCTGACCTTGATGCCATGTTCATCCTCATTGAAAGCATCTGATAACATGGCTGAAAACATCATGTTAAAAAAAGCATGGAAGCAAGCACACACACCTGTTTCCCTCCATTAGTGACTGGGAAGGCACAAGAGCATTGTCCATTTTCCAGAACCTGGGCAAACATGCCATCATGAAACTGATGTACAATATTGATGAATTTTTCCCGGCAACCAAATTTTGACATAATTTTCCATAAGCCCTCATGATGAGGTCATGCAATGCACAAGTCTTCAGCAGTAAATGACCACTGCTGTTGCTGTTTCCAACTCCATTCCTCTCTAGGACTCCCTGCCAAGTCTGGTTTTCTGAGCCCACTCTAGCATTAAAGTCACCCATAATTATAAGCTTGTCCTCTTTTGGCACATTGATGATAAGTGTCTCTAGGTCTTCATAAAATTAAGGGATAATAGTGAAATGGCATAGGTGATGTCTTTTGATTCGTGCTTAAATTGGATTTAAGTGAGGCAGAGTTGCACCAAGTCATCAGCCTGACTCTCTCCTCCAGAGTCACCACAGTGAAGTCATCTGTCCTGCCACTGGAATAAGATGACTCTGGAGGAGAGAGTGAGGCTCACAACTTCATGCAACCTTGCCTCACTTAAATCCAATTTAAGCATGAATAGGGGTGTAGGGTCTGTCTGTTCAGGGAGGATCAGTTCCTTTGGTGCGATGCCTGCCAAGCCCTTTTCAGGGCTGTTTCCACCTTTAGTGTCTACCTGTTCCACCTGTGGCTCCAAGAAGCTGCACCTTGAGCAGTGGCTACACCCAGTAAGCCATTGTGGCAGATGGGTCAACCCAGGTTGAGGGTAATCAAGGGGTCTCAAACTCATTGGTGAGTTAGGGGGTTGTCTACCTCAAATATGTGAAGATTTCCTCGGGTGGAATGGGTGGATGGGAACAATTTGTTCCAACGGCCATGAAGGCAGATAAAGCAGGCAACGTGGAGCACTTGTGTTGTGTTCATCCTTCATTCCCGAAAAAGATCATGCCATCAGAGAAATGATGACATGACTTGCACTTGACAGTTTTGAGTGAGGGAGGGCTGTGCAAGGTCACCAGCCTCATTTCTCCTCCAGAGCCATCTGAATCCAGTGACCAAATATGGGGGGGAGGGTATTCAAGAACAAATTAAAGCTGGGAAAGAATGGATTAAACAAGTGAGAAAAATCATTATTTCACGATTATAGTAATAAATAATTGATAAATTGGGATCCAGGCTTTTCTCCTCAATTTCCTCATTGTTAAGGTCAGTCTCTGAAGAATATGACTGATTGAGGTTACCCCTAGCTCTCCAGGAACATGCTCTTCAATCTTGGGCAGGACACAACCCAATTAGGAGATCTAACTTCTGTTTAGATTATGAATAGGGTCCAGTGTGGGAGAGTCCTTACCCTGGGGAAGGGAGTCCCTGACCTCAAAGCCCTCCCTTAAGAGTTTAGGGTGTGATTCAACTAATGAAGGAGAAAACCAACCAGAATGGAGGTCAGGTATCTGAATGAAGAAGATTTAAAGGAAAGAATTTGACACAGACAGTGTCCCAGCCATTGGGAGTTACATCTTTTGTATGGATAACATTCCATACCATTCCACTGTCTTGTCTTGCAGGAAAACTATCCTTTGAGTAGAAGTCAGATTACATTAACATAGGGTTTTTTGGTAAATAGTGGGGCCAGGCATTTGAACGTCACTCTTGCTTGTTGCTTAGGAGTAAGGGAAAGGCATTAAGCATTTATATAATGCCTACTATGTGCCAATCGCTTTACAAACATTATCTTATTTGAGCCTCACAATTAATTTTGCAAAGCAGGTGCTGTTATTATCCCCATTTTATAGCTGAAGAAACTGAGGGTAAGTGATTTGCCTAGAGTCCCACAGGTAGTGGGTTTCTGAGATTGGATTTCAGATAAGATCTCTCTGACTTCCAGGCCTAATGCTCAATCCATTGTGCCACCCAGCTGCCTCTAAGAATGGCTGCAATAATTAAAGAAGAATTGCAGGATGGGTTGAGGTAGGCAGCTTGGTATAGTAGGAAAAGTACTGACTCTACAATAGCAAGACCTCAGTTTAATTGCTACCTGTGGTACCTTAACCTTTCCAGACCTTAATTTTCTCATCCATAAGGTAAAGGAGTTAGACTAGACATCTTTCCATCTCTGTCAGCATTTCCCAAAGCCAGAATTAGGGTTTATTGACTGTTGTGAAATTACTTTTTACTTTTCTTTCAGCAGGACAAATGGTACAAACTATCTTTGTTTTCTCTGAAAGCCCTAAATGGCAGAGTTTTGCCCTATGTTCAGCTATTTTGTTAGTAGTGTGTGGCATCCAAGACATTCTTGCTGCAAAGTGCATTTCTGAAAACTTTTCTTCTTATCTCAGAGGATATAACTTTTAATTTCAGTTTCACTTTGGAAAAGGTTTTCAAGAGAAATTTACATCTAAAATTAGTCTGTTGGAGAGAAGAAATGAGCTACATTTTCTTTTATGGGTAACTTGGGGGTAGGAAAAATCTGAAAAATCATTTCAAGTTTAAAAGAACTGCATATAGTGTTGCCATAAAGCCTTTAAGCCCAATCTCCAGCCCAGAATAATGGAGTAAAAATCTAAGAAATTTCTCCACACCAAGCTTTCTCAAACCATGACAGGGATCATCTCTCTTGAATCTATCTAATAACGTTTTTTGGCTCACAGACTATAAGCTCCTTGGGGTAAAAATTGTTTTTCTCTTTGCTATGTAGACTTGATACCTAGTAGAGTGTCTTGTACATAGCAAGTCCTTAATAAATGCTCATTGAATTGAATTAGAAATTCATTGTATTTTTACATCTGTTAACTTGTGTGATGAATGGAAAAAACCCTGAGAAACAGAGTTTCTGGGTAATCAATCAATTTATTAACTAGGCTAGCCGGCAAACAATAAATTGATGTTCAGGGGCCTCTCTCTATAACCAAAGATGACAAGAGAGACTCAGAAACACCTTAAATCGGGCAAGTACCTTCTGACAGGGAACTCCCTGGACAAGTGAAAATCAACACTGATTGGTGGATATTCAATGAGGAAGTGGGCTGCAAGGAGGCTGGCTCCTCCTGCTGAGAATGTGGCTTGATCAGGAGACTCAGCTGCTTCTAGCAGGCTGGACAAAAGAATGTGGAGCACTTAGAGCTTGGTTAGACACCCAAGACTCCAAGGTCATCCACTGCATCCTGAGCTATCACCAGTCGTCACCAGGTACACAGTACAAAATAGCAAATAACCACAGTAATCTAATGTTAGATAAATCCCAAAATCCAAGCTTTTGGGACAAATACTCTCAATTTCACAAAATCTGCTGGAAAAACTGGAAAACAGCATGGCAGAAAGTTGATAGACACTATTATGTCATACTGTATACCAAGATAAACTCAAAATGGGTACATGATTTATACATAAAGGGTGATACCATAAGAAAATTAGGGGATCATGCAAGAGTTTACCTGACAGATATATATAGTAACGGAAGAATTTAAGACCAAACAAGTTACAGAGAGCATTAAAAATGTAAAATGGATCATTTCAATTATAAAAAATTAAATCTTTTTGCACAGACTAAAACAGTGCAATCCAAACTATTAGGAAAGGAGGTAAGGGGGTTGGGAAGAAGAGGATGAGGGGGCAAATTACAGTAAGTGTTTTCTTTTTAATAAAGGTCTCATTTCTTAGTTTTTTCTTTTTAATAAAGGTCTCATTTCTTAAATATATGAAGAACTGAGTTAAATGTGTAAGAATAAAAGACATTCCCCCATTCATAAATGGTCCAATGATACAGATAGGTGGTTTTCAGACAAAGACATCAAACCTAACTGTAGTCACATGAAAAAATGCTCCAAACCACTACTGAATGGCAAAGTAAAACAACACAGAGGTACCACCTCACATCCAATGAATGGATAATATGACATAAAAAGAAAATGGAGAATGCTGGAAGGGATATGGAAAAACTGGGACACTAATGCATTGTTGGTGGAGTTGTAAACTGATCCAACAATTCTGGAGAGCAATTTGGAAATAAGCCCAAAGCGCAACCACACTGCATATAACCTTTGATCCAGCAATACCACTGTTAGTCTGTACACCAAAGAGAGTAAAAAGGGAAAAAAAAGGAGAAGAACCTATTTGTACAACAACATTTATACCAGGTCTTCTTATGATAGCTAAGAATTAGAATTAGAGGTGAAGCCTACGCACTCTTCTCAGTCTTCCTGGACCATCACTCATACGATAATCCCTAACTGTGGTTATACTCAAAGGTTCTGCACAAGGACTTTTATTTTCTCTTTATACACAGGTGACATAATTAGCTCTCAAAGATGTAATTATCTCCCTTTGCCCACAACAATGTTTCTAGCCATCATCTCTCTCCTAGAGCTACAATTTCACATAATCAAATCCCTATTCCACATTTGAAACTCAAATTATCTTGTAGGCATCTGAAACTAAGTATGTCCCAAAAGTAACTCATTATATTCCTCCCCAAGTACATCCTTCTTCATAATTTATTTCTGTTAAGGGCATAACCATCCTTTCAATCAACAGATTTACAATCTTGCAATCAGACTCAATGATTCTTATTTACCTCACATAGCCAGATCAGTTGCCAAAGCTGATCACATCTACCTCTCATAGCACTCTCTTTCCTTCCCATCCACCTACATGGTTATCAAGCTTATTCATTCCCCCTAGGATTATTGCATTGCCTCCTCACTGGCTTCTCTGACTTAAGTTTCAACCCATTTCAATCCGTCATCCAAACACCTGCAATAGTGATTTTCCTAAAATGCAGACCTTCACTTGATGTGACTTCACTTCTTAATAAACTCCAGTGACTCCTTATAACCTCACAGATCACATACTAAGGAGCACTCCAGACACATCTGAGATAGCAGATCCTGGAAAAGCATGGGGATGTTTGGTGCCAACCTGTATAAACAAGATTCCTCTCCTTTTACTGAAAGACTGCTGGAGACTGGAGCAGAGAAAAGAGAAGAAAGAGCTGATGCTTAGCCACCAGGAAGAGTATATCTTTGTGAAGAGATGACATAAGTAACAAGGGAACAAGGCTGCCAGGCAAGGCCCACAGTGACAACATGGAAACAAATCAACTTCGTTCCCTTGCCTAATACTTTTCAAAAGTAAAGCCTGGAAGCAATAATCATTTGGAACAACAGGTTTGCAGTACAGAAAGGGGTAATGACACAGAGCAGAGTTCAGAGTCCACCTCACCTCCAGTCATGGAATCCTCTGGGATCATGATGCTTTGGTTCAATACGGGTGATCCCATTTTCAAAGAATGCCCCCCTGAATTTACACTCATGGCAAACTTGGCTTTTCTCAAGGGATAATGGCCTGGTCCCATAGATCCTACAGGTGGAAAAGACCAAAACACAAATAAAAGAAAAAAATGGAATCTTGCCTATGGAAGATATCAACATAGAAGAGTCTGAGTCAGGGCCATAGCTATCATCCCAGTCATCAATCTCACCAGAATAAGAACACGGTGTAAAGCTGCAGAGGTTCGGGGGAGGTGGAGGACCACAAGCTGCAAGAAGAGATGGGACAGCACCTGAAACCGAGCAGGACAGGAATTAAGATTAGAACAGGGGGCGGAGCCAAGATGGCGGAGTGAAAGCAATGACTCACCTAAGCTCCTGGACAAATTCCTCTGGATACCTCTGAAAGGAGAATCTGACCAAACTTCGGAGGTGCGGAATCCAGTGGGTGACAGACTTTGATGGATTCGGAGCCCAGGTTAGACTGGAAGGTCCACGGGAAGGATCTGTTCTGCGGGTGTGAGCCCCCAGCGCACAGCGCAGCGCGGTCAGCACACAGCGCAGCGCGGTCAGCACACTTGGGTGGAAGGGACCTGAGAAGCCTGAGAGTGGCGGGCAGAACCAGCGGAGCAGGAGACCAGCCAAACCGAGCCAGTGAGAGCCGCTGAGCGCCAGATATCAGCGCAGCAGCCATTGAAACCTTCAGCCTGAAGACTAAACTTCGATAAGTCACCTACTTGAACTTCCGGGAGCCAGGATGGCGGAGTGATCAGTAAATGCTCTCTGCTCCCCGCTGATGACCGTGAAAGAACCATAAAATATTTCCCCAGAAAAATCCTGGATCAGTGGGAACAGCAGAAGGGGGCAAATTGTCTCATAACACCAGAGGCTAGGAAAATAGCAAAGGGGGATTCTTCCTACTGTGGCGGAGGCGATCCAGAAGGACAGAGGACCCAGGGCAGAAAAAATTCACACTGAGACCCAGGCAAGCCTCAGGGCTGGGAGAGGAGCCCCAGGAGGGGTGGGAACACGCATTAGCATCTAGGCGTGCCTCAGCCCTCCAGGGGAAAAGGGAAGACAATAGGGAAGCTGGGATCACCATCCCCAGAGCTTGCCTTTGCCTCAGTACAGCTGAGGAGATCTCCTGTGACCAGACCACCCCTACCACACACTTAACAAGCTAACCCCAGGGTTGATCTGGGAAACAAAAAACAAAAATCTGCTTTTAGCTTTTTCACACATCAGCTCAACACAAAGTTCTATACCTTCTGACTGAAAGAACCAGAAGCTACAACACTCAGCCAACATCATGAATAGGAAAAAGCAGAAGGGAGAAAAAACCATAGAATCTTTCTATGGGGATAAGGACCAAAACACAAATACCAAAGAGGTCAGAGCTGAGACTGTACTTCCTTCTGAAACTTCAAAAGGGACTATGAACCTTTCGCAAGCACAACTAGCTTTCCTGGAACAGCTGAAGAAGGAAATAGAAGAAAACCTGGCCAATGATTTTAAAATTATAAAAAAAGAATTCACTGATGAGAACATCACTTTGAAAAGGATAATTGAACAAATGGAAAAGGAAGTTCAAAAGTTAACTGGAGAAAATAATTCCCTAAAAGGAAGAGTTAATCAAACGGAAAAGGAAACCCAAAACCTAATTGGGAAAATTGATCAAAGGGAAAAGGAAACACAAAACCTAACTGGGAAAATTGGTCGAATGGAAAAGGAAGTACAAAAATTAAATGGAGAAAATAGCTCCTTAAAGGGAAAAATTGGTCAGATGGAAAAGGAGATGCAAAAGTTAATTGAAGAAAACAATACGATGAAGATTAGAATTGGGCAAGTAGAAACTAATGACTCAATGAGGCAGCAAGAATCAGTCAAACAAAATCTAAAGAATGAAAAGATAGAAGAAAATGTAAAATATTTAATTGGAAAAACAACTGACCTGGAAAATAGATCCAGGAGAGAAAATTTAAGAATTATTGGCCTGCCAGAAACCCATGATGAAGAAAAGAGCCTGGACAATATTTTCCAGGAAATCATCAAGGAAAACTGCCCAGAAGTACTAGACTCAGAGGGCAAAACAGTCATCGAAAGAATCCACCGTTCCCCTCCCAAAAGGGATCCCAAACTCAAAACCCCAAGAAATATCGTTGCCAAATTCCAGAGCTATCGAGTGAAGGAGAAAATACTACAAGCAGCCAGAAAGAAACAATTCAAATATCAAGGACATACAGTCAGGATCACACAGGACCTTGCAGCTTCTACATTAAAAGATCGAAAGAATTGGAACCCAATATTCCATAAGGCAAAAGAGTTGGGACTTCAACCAAGGATCAACTACCCAGCAAAGTTCAGCATAACATTTCAGGCAAGGAGAAAGTCATTCAACGAAATAAGGGATTTCCAGAGCTTCCTGACCAAAACACCAGAACTCAATAGACAATTTGATCTTCAAATGCAGGTCTCCAGAGAATCATAAAAAGGTAAAGAGAGGGGAAAAAACAAAAACAAAAACTTGCTACTCAATTAGGGCAAACTGTTTACCTCCCTGTAAGGGAAGATGATACTTGTTAATCTTGAGAACTGTGCAGCTATTATGATAAAAGGGATATACATAGAGGGAACGGGTATAAAGTAAATGATGTCATGTCAAAAATATGATTTAAGTATGAGAAGGGATTGTAATAGGAGGTGTGAAAAGGAGGAAGCAGAAAATGGCAAATTACATCACAGGAAGAAGTACAAAACTACAGTAGAGGGAAGTAGGGGAGGGAGATGAGCATTGTTTGAGAGGTACTCTCATCTGATTTGTTTAAAGGAAGGAACAATAATCTTAAGTAGATAATCCTAACTAGCTCTATAGGTAGTAGGAGGGGAAGGGGGAAGAAAGGGGAGGAAGACTAAAAGGGAGGGAAGAAGCAATAAGAGTAAAGGGGAGTAAAAGGGAGGGGGGCTAAAAGAAGGAGGGGAAGGCTGCAGGAGGAGGGGGTGAAAAGTGAATACTATTGAGGAGGGGAAGGGAGACAGGAGAGCTAAAAGCACAAATGGTGGGAAAGAGGTTGGAGGGAAATACACAGATTGTAGTCATAACTGTGAATGTGAATGGAATGAATTCTTCCATAAAACGGAGATGGATAGCAGAATGGATTAAAAGCCATAATCCAACAATATGCTGCTTACAAGAAACACATTTGAAACGGGGGGAATACACATAGGATAAAGGTCAAAGGATGGAGCAGAATATATTGTGCTTCAGCTCATGTAAGAAAGGCAGGAGTAGCAATCCTAATCTCAGACAAAGCAAAAGCAGAAATAGATCTAATCAAAAGGGATAAGGATGGAAACTATATCCTGCTAAAAGGCACCATAGACAATGAAGCAATATCATTACTAAACATGTATGCTCCAAGTGGTATAGCATCCACATTCTTAGAGGAGAGGTTGGGGGAGTTGAAGGAAGAAATTGACAGCAAAACTATACTAGTGGGGGACCTCAACCTCCCCCTCTCTGAACTTGATAAATCTAACCTCAAAATAAACAAGAAAGAGGTTAAGGAGGTAAATAAAACTCTGGATAAGGTAGATATGATAGATCTTTGGAGAAAATTGAATGGGAATAGAAAGGAATATACCTTTTTCTCAGCGGTATATGGAACATTTACAAAAATTGACCATGTACTAGGCCATAAAAATCTCACAATCCAGTGCAGAAAGGTAGAGATAATCAATGCATCCTTCTCAGTTCATAATGCATTAAAAATTACATGTAATAAAAGGCCATGGAAAAAGAAACCAAAAATCAATTGGAAACTAAATAATCTAATCCTAAAGAAGGGTTGGGTTAAAGAAGAAATCATAGAGACAATCAACAATTTCATTCAAGAGAATGACAATAGTGAGAGAACATACCAAATCTTATGGGATACTGCAAAAGCAGTTATTAGGGGAAGTTTTATATCTTTGAATGCTTACATAAATAAAATAGAGAAAGAGGAGATCAATGACTTGGGCTTGCAGTTGAAAAAGCTAGAAAAAGAACAAATTGAAAATCCCCAAGTAAATACCAAATTAGAAATACTGAAAACCAAAGGAGAGATTAATAAAATTGAAATTTGGAAAACTATTGAATTGATAAATAAAACCAATAGTTGGTTTTATGAAAAAACTAATAAAATTGATAAACCTTTGGTCAATCTGATTAAAAAAAGAAAGAAGAAAATCAAATTACTAATATTAAAAATGGAAGGGGTGAACTCACCTCCAATGAGGAGGAAATTAAAACAATAATTAGAAACTACTTTGCCCAACTTTATGCCCACAAATTCGATAATCTAAATGAGATGGATGAATATTTTAAAAAATACAAATTTCCCAGATTAACAGAAGAGGAAGTTGAATACCTAAACAACCCCATCTCAGAAAAAGAAATTGAACAAGCCATCAATGAACTCCCTAGGAAAAAATCTCCAGGGCCAGATGGATTCACAAGTGAATTCTATCAAACATTTAAAGAACAGTTAATTCCAATACTATATAGACTATTTTTGAAAATTGGGGAAGAAGGAGTCCTCCCAAAATTCTTTCTATGATAGAAATATGGTTTTGATACCCAAATGAGGAAGAGACAAAACAGAGAAAGAAATTTATAGACCAATTTCCCTAATGAATATAGATGCAAAAATTTTAAATAAGATTTTAGCAAAACGAATACAGCATCTTATCACGAGATTAAGACATTATGATCAGGAAGGATTCATACCAGGATTACAGGGCTGGTTCAATATTAGGAAAACTATTAGCATTATCAATCACATCAACAACAAAGCTAACAAAAACCACATGATTATCTCAATAGATGCAGAAAAAGCTTTTGACAAAATACAACACCCATTCCTACTAAAAACACTGGAGAATGTAGGAATAAAGGGAACTTTCCATAAAATAATAAGCAGTATCTATCTAAAACCTTCAGCAAGCATTATATGCAATGGGGATAAGCTAGATGCATTCCCAGTAAGATCAGGGGTGAAACAAGGATGTCCATTATCACCACTATTATTCAATATGGTACTAGAAATGTTAGCTGTAGCAATTAGACAAGATAAAGATATTGAAGGAATAAGAATAGCCAAAGAAGAAACTAAGTTATCGCTCTTTGCAGATGATATGATGATTTACTTAGAGAATCCCAGAGATTCAAGTAAAAAATTACTTGAAATAATAAACAACTTTGGCAAAGTTGCAGGTTACAAAATAAACCCACACAAATCTTCTGCATTCCTATATATTAGCAACAAAGTCCAACAGCAAGAGATAGAAAGAGAAATCCCATTTGAAGCTAGGGTAGACAGTCTAAAATACTTAGGAGTTTACCTGCCAAAACAAACCCAGGGATTATATGAACACAATTACAAGACACTTTTTGCACAAATAAAGTCAGATTTAAGTAAGTGGAAAAACATTAGTTGCTCATGGGTAGGCCGTGCTAATATAATAAAAATGACAATTCTACCTAAATTAATTTACTTATTTAGTGCCATACCAATTAAACTATCAGACAATTATTTTCTAGAGCTGGATAAAATAATATCAAAATTCATTTGGAAAACAAAAGGTCCAGAATATCAGAGGGCCTAATGAAAAGAAATGCTTGGGAAGGTGGCCTAGCACTACCAGACCTCAAATTGTACTATAAAGCAGCAGTTATCAAAACCACTTGGTATTGGCTAAGAAACAGAGAGGTAGACAAGTGGAATAGACTTGGCACTCAAGACGCAGTAGGCAAGGAATACAGCAACCTTCTGTCTGATAAACCCAAGGACCCCAGCTTCTGGGATAAGAACTCACTGTCTGACAAAAATTGCTGGGAAAACTGGATAACAGTGTGGTGGAAATTAGGAATAGACCCATACCTGACACTGCACACAAGAATAAAGTCCAAATGGGTACATGATTTAGGTATAAAGATTGATACCATGAATAAACTGGAGAAGCAAGGAATAGTGTATTTATCAGATTTATGGAGAAGGGAAGAATTTTTTACTAAAGGAGAGATAGAAAGCATTATGAAATGCAAAATGGATAATTTTGATTACATTAAACTGAGAAGTTTTTGCACAACCAAACCCAATGCAACCAAAATCCGGAGGGATATAGTAAATTGGGAAAGAATTTTTACAGCTAAGCTCAGGGATAAAGGCCTCATATCTAGAATATATAGAGAACTGACTCAAATGTATAATCATACAAGTCATTCCCCAATTGATAAATGATCAAAGGATATGAACAGGCAATTTTCAGAGGAAGAAATTAAAAGATATCTATAATCATATGAAAAAATGCTCTAAATCACTGTTGACTAGAGAGATGCAAATCAAAACAACTCTGAGGTACCACATCACACCTATAAGATTGGCAAACATGACAGAACAAGAAATAGACAAATGCTGGAGAGGATGTGGGAGAGTTGGAACACTAATTCATTGTTGGTGGAGCTGCAAGCGCATCCAACCATTCTGGAGAGCAATTTGGAACTATGCCCAAAGGGCTACAAAAATGTGCATACCCTTTGACTAGGACTGTATCCCCAAGAGATCATAAAAATGGGACAGGGTCTCACATGTACAAAAATATTTATAGCAGCACTCTTTGTAGTTGCCAAAAACTGGAAGTCAAGGGGATGTCCATCAATTGGGGAATGGCTGAATAAATTATGGTATATGAATGTAATGGAGTACTATTGTGCCATAAGAAATGATGAACAAGAAGACTTCAGAGAGGCCTGGAAGGACTTATATGACCTGATGCTGAGTGAAAGGAGCAGGACCAGGAGAACTTTGTGCACAGCAACGACCACAGTGTGAGAGAGTTTTTCTGGTAGACTTGGAATTTTGTAATAACGCAAGAACTTCTTAAAAAAAAACAATAATAAAATCCCAATTGTGGTTCTCTAAGGCAAAATGCCTTCCACACTCAGAGAAAGAAATATGGAAGTCATTCGCAGAATGTAGCAGATCATGTTTGTGTATGTGTGTGTTTTTGTGTATCATGTTTTGATTTGTTATATGATTTCTTCCATTTATTTTAGTCTGACTACATAGCATGACTATAGTGAAAATGTACTCAATAGGAAAGTATATGTAGAACCTATACAGAACGGTATGCAGTCATGGGGAGGGAGGGGGGTAGTGGGGGGTAGGTGTGGGGGGGATAAAATCTCAATTGTATGGGAGTGATTGTTAAACATTAAAAAATAATTTAAAAAAAAAAAAAGATCAGAACAGCCTCAGAGTCCCTGGGTCAGGCAAGAAGTTTAGAGGAAGGAAGACTATACAAGGTGTGTTGCTCCTATCATATTCTCTACCTCTAGCTATAAGATCCTTATCCAGGAACTTCTATCTCTGAAGGTGTCAAAGTGGTCCTGCACACCAGCAGTTCAATGTGTCCCCAATATTTTCTAGGGAGTGAATACCCAGCTACACAATATTTTCCACCCATCTACTCAAGAGTAACTTAAGGAAAACAGGAAAAAAAAATGGCTTCAATATTAGCAAGTATGACTTTCACACCTCCAAGATTTTTGTTTCTTAGTATTTCTTCTCCACACCTCCTTTATTTTTCGTTTAGATGATTTTTCTATCTCCCCCAAGAGATGCTTTGTCCCCTCCCATTGCAGCAGAAAAGCTACTTCAATAACGCATTTCAAAATCCTAGTGAGGATTTCGAAAAAATGAAAAGGGCAGAAAATACCATATGATCTCTATATCTCTAGAATATAAGTAAAGGGGCTCAGATCCACCTTACCCACACTTCTGAAGGCCCTGTGATAAGGACCCGCCAATGGAATGTCCCTCCAAGTTAGGGGTCCCTGAATGGGCTGATTGAGTTCCTTATTGATAGCAATGTAGGCAGTGTGAGAAGAGACAACTCCCGACTGAAGGCTAACATCCACCACTCTTTTCTTCACTTCTGCAGCATCCTGTAAGTTGCCCTCAAGGGTCTGGATCAAGGACTTGGCAGCCAGGCGATGAATGGTCAGTCTGAAACAACACAATCTTCTGTGCTACCTATGGGCACCTGGGAAGGCAGTCCTAACCCCTAATTCCTAATGATTCCCAACAACTGGGGAAAGCAAATGGCAATTAAAAAAAATAAATGTCTGGGTTCACAGGAGAGAGATTAATGGGAAAGGGAGGAAGAGAACCCTCAAAAAGAGGCAGATGAAAAAGGAGGGAGGAAGCACCAAGGATTCTTACTTGTCATCTGCTTTGGCATCCAGGGAGAATGGCACTGTGTTCCTGAAGCCTTCACCTTGGAGTGTGTAGCAAAGACATACTTCACCTGCTGCCTGTTTGGACTAGAAGAAGATAAGGAAAGAGGTCAGGGAGCAGACTGCCCATTAAGGAGAGTCTTGAGGTCTAAATCACAAGCATAAGATCATAGCCATAGAGCTTGCAGTGACCTCAGAAGACACAGAGTCTGACTCCCTCATTTTACATAACTGGGAACAGAGGCCCAAAGGAGCTCAGTGACTTGTCCCTGATCATAAGTCATAGTCATTTGAGGTGATAAATGAACCCATGTCCTTGGAATCCAGAGGCATGCCTCTGTCCCATATACTGCACCAGATCAGAGTGGAATAATATTCAGGAAAAAACATTATCAAGGTCCACGTATACCAGAAGGGAAAGGAAATTAGAGCACTTGTTCCTGCCTTCCACATGCCATCTTCCAGATGAATAGATAAACCACCCATTGCCAGAAAAGGAAAAGCCCAGGACCGTGTTTGGACATTGGTTCCACAACCATGGGACCCAAAAGTAGGGAGGGGGACTTACTGAATTTTCCCCTTTCAACTGTGCATAGATGATTAACTTCTGACCCCTGAAGATGACAGTAGGAGCTGCTGAGAGAAGGGCACAGTTTGTCCCAGGGGGCAGAGTCCAGGTGAGGGAGACATCCTGTACCACTGGCTGCAGGGCCCGCTTGAGGGACCTAAGGGCCTGGGGGAACACAATGGAAGCTGCAGTACTTGAGCTGGAAGAGACCCCTAGAAAAGGAGGATTTATAGGAAGGGAGGAACTTGATGGAAGATAAGTAAGGGCTGAAAGACATTTCCTCCCTCTTGGTCATGTGAGAAACCTGGCTTCAACCTTCTGCCAAACTCCTGAACATATCACTGCAATCTGTGCCCCAATTCTTTTTGTCATTTATGGGAAAATTGGGATTGTGGGATTTTTACAATCAACAGCAAAAGTAAATCCAAGGTGTAGAGCCAGAACCTCCAGGACACAAGGAAAGGTCCCAGGCAGGCTTTATATCTTTCCTCGCCTTCATGCCCATGTCCCTTAGGCATCTGTCTGTCATGACCAGAGACTTTCCCAGGGAACAACCTGTGGTTCATGACACACAGTAAGGTCTCCACTGCCCCACACTCAAGAGCTCTCAGGTCTACAGCTGGGAAGGCTGTAGAAAGGGAAAGTTCCCTCTTCACCCACCAGGCACATTTTCCAACCATCTCCAAACAAAAATCATCAGAGCACAGGGTGTGGGGAGAAGGACACATCCCTGCTCAGGGAGCTCTTGTGGGGCCTCGGTGTAGAACAGATGCTTTTGGAAAACAGAAAACCAGGTCACCTTGGGCTGCATTCTATCCATGCCTGTGATGAATTCTGCAGTGCCCCCACCTGCCCGAGCTACACCTTTAATAAGGCTGGTGGAAGCCCCTTCTCCAATTCCAAAAGAGAAACACCTGCAATGAGAAGACAGAAGCTGGCCAAAGGAAGTCTCAGGAAAGGGTTCCTAACCCCTGCTTCAGTGGGGAATGACAGGACAGATGTCTTAGGGGGTGGAGTCCTAATGAGTGATCACATACCCAGCCATTTACAGATCATCATCACAGAACCATAGATATTAGGCAGGAAGAAACCCCTGAGGCTGGCTGGCCCAAATCAAATAATATGAAGGTATTACAGATGAACAAACTGAGGCCCAGAGCCACAGGGAACAAGTTATGTGTCACAGGCTAAATCCTGAAAACCATACCTATGATTCTGACTGTGACGTTGAACTTCAGCAATGACCTTCCATGTATCACACACCTCTCCATCTGTGAAGAGGAAGAGCTGCAGAGGGAGACAAGCAGGCACAGATCCTGTGAACGTCGCATCAGGTGCCTCAGCCCAGGGCTCTCCTCACCCAAACTACAGCAGCTGTCCCAACATAGAGCAGGCTACTTCACTATTCAGTTTCACATTATTGTGGGTCTATAAGGGGATGCTGGATGGCCACTTCTCAGCAGAAATGTAGATGTGATTAGAACTGGGATATAGGCTTGTGGCAAGAAGAAAGTAATAAGCATTTATGAAGAACCTACCATCTGCCAGACACTGTGCTAAGCACTTTAAAAATATCTTATCTGTGACACATTCATTCAGGGCACCTGAGAGGTTTCAGAGCCTCCAAAAGCATAGTCTGGGTCTTCTGTGAGTGGGACCTTTTACTGGAACCCTGCAGAGATTTGGGGAGGTAATGGGTGTAATAGAAAGAATGATGGACCCACTGTCCACCAGTAAAGACTGGGCTTGGAGGCCATCTCTATCACTTAAATAGTCCTGTGGCCATGAGCAAGTCACTCAACCCAAAACTTTAGTTGGCCCAACTGTAAAGTGGAGACAATAATATCTGTACAAACAACCTCACAATGTTGTTCTAATAATCAAACAACATATATTGGATCTTTATCACTGATGTAATTTCTTCTGTGTCATTTGCATCATAAATTGCTATTTGAATTTTCAGTTCTTATTATATACCCAGTAAGTCTCATTCCTAGTGCAAGGGATGAGACTCTTCTTATGGGAGGAGAGATTATTAGACTTTCTGAGTCTGTCCTTACCAGTGCTGTAATATGGGGTAGTTAGGTGGCCCAAAGGTTAGAGCTTCAGCCCTGGAGTCAGGAGGACTTAAGCCTTAATGCAGCTTCAGACGGTTACTACCTGGGTGACTCTGGGCAAGTCATTTTACCCCAGGTGCCTCCAAATTAACCTGATCACTGCTGCCTTCAGATAGGATGAATGCTAAGGACCCATCAATTCAACAAGACTAGTGTCTCCCTTTGTCCCAGTCCCAGTTGCTCACCTGCCGAGGATAGCCTGGCCTGCAGGATTTGCTATAAATGTTCTTCAGTGGCTCTAAGATTTCAGTTCCTCCCAGGTTAGCTTGCAAAGCCTGTACTCTCCGCACAGCCTTCTCCATGGACTGCTGCGTGTACTCCACACTGTCTCTGAGACACATACATGAGACTTCCTTGAGGGACATTTTCCAGCAGTGTCAGGAACTTAAGCCTCCTCCCCCTGTCATAAGCCCCAGTTCCAAAGACAGGTCTTGTTCTACAAATTCTCTAGCTATGGTATTTTTAATATCTTCCTTTAAACTTCTTCTTTTACCCTCCATCCTCCTCTCCAGCTCTGTGACTCTAGCCAGAGACTCACGGAAAGAATGACTCAAAGGATGATCCAAATCCATAGATATTGAAAAAACAGCCAAGGGGCAAACTCTTCAACAGTAAGACCAAAGTGTCCTGAGTAAGAGGAAAGGTAGAGAAGATGTTAAAAGAAAAAGGAAGTCTGCTCTTTTCCATCCTTGAAATACTTGGTTCCCACCCTGTTTTCCCTTTCATGATTTCAGTCCCAATGAGTTACACTTAAAGTGTTCACATTCCAATTCAGCCCAACACAAGCAAATAGTCAGTAACTTACAAGATTAATCAAATCCCATAAGTTCCATTTTCACTCCTGGAAAAACGTTTAGGCAATAGGGATATAAAAGGGAAGAAAAGCTGATACCTTGGCACTGTCTATGCGCAACTGGGCATCTTCTCTGCTATTCATTGGGGATGACATGCTCCCTGAGCAGTCCATGATGAAGATAAATTCACTAGTGCTGTCTCCTTGAGTCTCAGGGATGCTAGGGTAGAAACTCACCATAACAGCTGGATCTCCCATCAGGGAACCTACCCAGAGTTTAAAAAAATATTAAATAAAATTTAAAAAACCAAAATACATACCACAGGCCACTAGAAAACAAAATGATGTTGGAAAGAAGCTAATTGAGGGAGAAGGTTCAATTATTACCACCTTGAGTTCTTGTTTTGATTTTGTATTTTTGTCCTAGTTGCAAAAGGACTTAAGACAATTTACAAAATTGCCCGTGAAAAACTGCATAGCACAAGGAGCCATCACACGCAGGGACTGTCTCTAAATCTCTTGACATTATATACTAAACAATGGGGTTGGTCACACATCACAACAGAGAATTCAAAAAATCTCATCCAGGTGGAACCATGTACCTAATCTAGTCACCTTTAATTGAAGATGGATAAAATATAAGGTCCTTCCAACAAAAAGGATTGTGCAAGGACATGGCAGGAAAGCCACAGCTAGACAACAGCTTCTACAGAAAGAACGTGCATTAGGCAGTAGGACCTTTGCTATCTCTTTCAATTCTGGGATTCTGAGACTGTGACTATATACTACATTATGATTTTAAATTAGGTCAAAGTATCATAGTATAATATTCCACAGTCAAAACAATACCTTTGTTCTTTCTTTAAGCCTTAGAATTTTTACATTTGGAATAATAATTAAATCCTTCCTTGTTCTCTTGTAGTAAGTTAATGAATCAGCCTCTTTGGATTCCTGAGACCACCACTGAGTATCATTGGTACAACCAACCCACAACTATATCAGCACCTCTCTGCCAAGCGTCACCATGCCTGGGAGGTAGATCCTCAGCATGATGAACAAGCTCCGAAGACTGGCTCACCTGGTTTGGCATCAGCCTGGGCCATCTCCACAGAGACACTGGGTGTGTTCACCTCCCTGTAGTAAACCAGAATCTCAACATCTCGATCAAACTGATGTCCTTCAGCCAAAGCAACCTGAATGAGGATGGGGTAGAGCACAGCAATGCTAAGAAAACAAGGAAAATTCCAGGAGCTTCTTCTGCATTCCCAGATGAGAACAAGGGGCTGGACAGTTAACTCCCCGATGGTCAGTGATACTCTGGGATGCAGTTGTTATGAAAGGAGAAAAGTCTAGGTCTAGAAGGAGGTGGAGAGGGTACAATATCACCATGCTAAATGTGAGTTCAGGACATTGGAGAGTAACTGGAAACAAAAAGGGGGCTTTGAGGTATGGAAGTGGGCAGGAGCGCCAAGGAAAAAGTGCTCCCTACCCTATTAGTTACCTGGGCAACAGTTTTGTCATCTTCCAAATACTGCAGGGGACTCAGAGCACAGTTGGACTCGACCTTCTCAATGCCATTTGAAGAGCAGACATTGGCACTGACACTAAATGTGTAGGGCAGCTCCTTGCCAGGAACCCGAGGAATTTGAGAGGTGATGTTGTTTGCCTCAGCTGACTCTGAAATGAGCCACACAGTGAGGATCCCAGGAGGAATCAAGTTTGCTTTTCTCACCTAGGCCATAGGATCTAGGCAGAATCAGATGTCCTCATTGTTTGTCCATCCACAATCTGCCATCCCCTTGTTACTGGAGGAAGTCAGACTCCTCACCTTGCAGGAGATACCGGGGATTCAAGATGGCTGGCAAGACAAAGCGAACAGCCCCATCTGCCTCCAGGGACAGTTCCTGAACATAGCTCAGAGTGACAGAAGCCTTCTGGCCAGGGGGCAAATTCCCTACACTGCAGCTGAAGATGTCACCAGAGCTGCTATCCTGCTCCAGAAGGAAGGCTTGTTGGCCTTGGGAGATGGCATTTTCATAATTCTCCTGGGCCTGAGGGGCAAGAAGAACAGCAGGAATGAGGTTGTCTTAGGAAGAAGGAGAAGAGGAAAAGAAGTCTTGGGGGAGAGAGGCAGAAGGGGGAGATAAGGAAAGGGCTTAGGGGAGGCAGTCTGAAAGAAAAAGACAGCAAGGTTAAGGGAAGAAGCAAGAGCCACTCAGGCTGACTTCTCTCCAAATGGTGTCAGTCAAGAAACAGAGATTTAGGATCAGAAAGCCCCTGGAGGACCATCTAGGTCAATCCCCTCATTTATCAGAAGAGAATACTATGAGCAAAACAGCTGCTCAAGTGAGGACAAAAGCAATTCAGTGTTTCCAGCTGAGACTACAATAAAACATACTGACTGAACACAAAGAATGCAATGGAGAGACCTGGGGTGCCATCCCTACTACCTGCTGCTTCTCTTGTATTTCTGCCACTATATTCTTCCCATCCACCAGAGCCTGGAAGCTATAAACAGCAGAGTCTTCATCCATGGGGAACACAAAGAATGCTTCCACAGGATCTGCTTCCTCATTCTTGTAGTCCAGGGTTGCAGACACATCTGCCACAAACTCACGGATAGACACAGCCACTGAGATGCTCTTAAGGGGCACTGGAGGAAGGAAATGCACATCAGCCCTCAATTCTCAGCACCAAAGACTCCACAGAAGGGCTATAGAGTTCTCTCTCCTTTTTCTTTTCCTTGCTGGTACTCATGGTAGACTTACCTGGCTGCTTGGAGCGGGTGAGAAGACCACAAGGGTATTCCATGGTGAAACTCTATTTAAAATAAGAACAAAGAAAAGTGAACTCTTAAGTAATCCATAGATGTTGTTCCAACACCATTGTTGACTCAACTTTTTACTGAATCAGAATTCTCTGCAAGAAACAATCCACCATTTGGAAGGTAGGCAAAGGTGGCAGGAAACAGGGAAAGAAGAGGTCAGAGAGAACAGACATGTCTCCATTCAATCTGTGAGGCTAAGAGTGAAGTTCCCCTAGGCTCACTCACTGACTCACTCACTTAGGCACAGTGAACCTTACCCACTGATAGAATTGCAATAGCTGAACACGTAGGAGATCCACAAAGGCTAGAGGAGAAGTGGTGGCTTCAGTCTCAGAACAGGTAAAGTAAGGGGACAGAGGAGGACTGATGCCCAAAGTGGGCAGTCCCTACTTTTATTCAGGGAGGAACTATATAGTCAACAAAAGGGCTTGTTTCTGTTGCAGGGGCTGTAGTTGTTTCCAAGGAGAGTGTGTTATTGATGAACTCCCCCTCTGAGTCTTACCAAGCTGTGACCCAAATCCTAAAGGAAGACAGATTCTTCTTCTTTTTTGGTCAGCCTTAGATTTCCTTAGCAGTCTTAGCTCAATCCATGTTTCAGCACTCTACTATGTTTTTCTGACATGACAAAGGCATGTTTTTGCATTCATTCTTCATTACCTGATCTTGCTTTCACCTCCTTTACAAATATTTTTTAAAAATTCTAAGCTGTTTGTAAATTTCTCCAAGTGGTCATTGGGGATTTTCTTTAGGCTATTTCCCTTTATCTTCCTGATGGGATTCATTAAATAATTTGATTTTTGAGAACAGTCTTGGGAGGTCATCAACAATGGTTGGTTGAATATATGACAAAGCATCTATTAAGCATTTACTATGCACAAATCATTGTGATACAAGTTTAAAAAGATGGTTCCTCCTTTTAGGGACCTCACAATCTAAAAGGAATCTTCAATAGATTTAAGAGGTTTGCTACTGCGTTGGAAAACCTGTAGAAATCTGGGCCATGAAATTCAACTTTTTCTGTCTCTGCACCCCTTGGACTCTTCTTTCAAAATCTAGAATCTGGGTCAAACTGCCTGGCTCTCCACTTCTCTATCACAAATTCTAAGTTCGAGTGATTATTTCCCCATCGAAGTTTCTATGCCCTCTCCCTACAATCTGTTGTTCCTTGTTGGTGAGCATCAGGTTCAAAATGGACTTCCCATGTTTGTCTTTCTATTTTTTGACAGATTAAATGATCTTTAAAGAAAGTCAAAAAAGGTACTAGCTGTTCTGGTTGGGGAAGGCAAAGGAGAAGGAAAGGGTTCTAGTAGATGTTTAGAGAAGTGAAATATCTGAGTCTCATTTGTGATGTGTCTCAGTGTTCTCACTGATGTCCTCTTTCAGTGTTCTGTAATATACTTTGATGACAGTATTTACCATACCTTTTTCTACTATCACTGGGTCTTAATCCAACTCTTCTGTCCACTTTGCTTTCTACCTCCAGCTTCGATTTTCTCATCAGAGTAACTTCTGACAGAAACTTGTTAATATAATGACAGAAAATTATTAATATCAAATGTAACCTGCCACTCCCTTAATGATCCTAGTAATGTCAGAATTTCAAGAATGGTTTTACATTCCTACTCTTAAGATATTTACTCATGTTTAGGTTGGGCTAAACTGCACCCTAACTCCCCACCCAGAGATTTTATCTGGGATAGAAACTTAGCCTAAACTAGAGTTCAGCTTCTAATATCCTTGACCCTGCCAGTGGGATTCATGGCATGAAGGGTAAAACAGCCAGAATGAAAAGGGTTTCCTTGCCAAGGGCCACTGGAGACTCTTAACAAGGCCTTCCAACCTCATACTACCTTCTTCCCCCTCATCTCAAAGGATAAGAACTGTGGAAGTGCCCCTGAGATTACTGTCTGTTTTCTATGAGTTACCTCACTAGGCAGATGTACTGGACACAGATAATAGCCTGTTTGCTGAAAGAAGCTAATCAGGAGCCTGCAGTGAGTCAAAGCCTTGCTCCCTCCCAGACTCCTTTACTGGTGTTCACTGGCTAACCTTGCTGAGCTGAAATCCCTCCCCCAAAACTGGACCAAATCAGCCTTGTGGTCAACTTTTCCTTCAAAGCATCCTGCTTCTACGTCCACCAGTTTGGGGTAAACTATTCTTTATCTCAGCCCTTCCATGAACCTCTTTTTTGTGCTTTTCAAGCATAAATCTGCCTCTTCTAGGCTATCAGCTCCTTTGTGCCAGGAACCATTGCCCTACAGTCTGATTTTCCTCCTAAGAAAAAGTTTCTGCTTTCAACCCAGCTTGGTCTCCTCTGTATTCTGAGGGATGGGCATCACCCTGCTGACAGAACCTTTCCCAGTGAGTTGGCTGCTGGGTCACTTCCCAGAGTGGCTGGTTTCCTACCTTGGAATCTAACCTGGTTTCTCAATTAAAAATGCTTTATTCCTCAACTCAGAGCTTTGATTTATCTCAGGACTTGATAATTCTAAATAAGCAATCCCATTGGGTATAGTGAGGGTTGTCATGTTTAGTGAAGTCTCCCAGCTTCTCTACGATGAGCCAGGTCAATCCCTGACCTGTATCACTCCACAGGGAAGACTTCCCACTGGCATCCTAATATCTTATGGAAAGAAATAATGTTGCCCTTGCTTACTTAAAAAAAAATTCTAAAAAGATAGCTAAGAAACAACTCTGAACATACAGTGAACACAATAAGGTCAAAACAGTCCCAAGAAGTCACTGCTAACCTTGGTTAAACTTTCCCAGGAAACCAAGAAAGTGAAAATTGATGGAAAGGGTTCCTACCCTTCTGAAAACCTGGGGCACAATTCTTTGGTTCTTCATGCACAGCCCTAACTTCTATTTTTAAAATATTTTAATATTTAACATACTTTTTCCTTAGGATTTAATAATATTTTGAAAAATAGCTTCTAGTTATTTTCATGTTTTCTTTTCCCACAGACTATAAGCTCTTAGAGAGCAGAAGCTGTTTTTGCTTTTCCTTGTAACCTCAGCATTTGCATAGGCCTAGCATGACTTTTTTGTGTTGGTCTTCAGATTCATTCCTATCTGATTGTTCCTGACTCCATTTGGGGTTTTCTTAGCAAAGATACTGAAGTGCTTTGACATTTCCTTTTCCAACTCCTTTTACAGAGGAGAAACTGAAAGGCAGACAGGGTTAAGTGCGTTGCCCAGGATCACACAGCTAGTAAGTGTCTGAGAATGAGTTTGAACTCACTAAGGAGTCTTCCTGACTCCAGGCTTCGCACTCTATCCACTGTGCCACCTAGATGTCTTGGCACATAATAAGCATTTAATAAATGTTTGCTAATTATCACCTTAAAGTAGTGAACATAGGTTCACCCTGAGAACTCAGTGTGAAGTCCACATTTACTACACATGAGCCTTCCAAGTCAACTCTAAACAACTAGCCCCAAGTTTCTGCAAGAATGTGATCAAGAACAATCAGGTAAAATCCCAGCTAAAGTTGGGTGGGGCCTGCAAAAAGCAGTCAGAACAGGCTGCTGCCCTGAGGGAAGTTCTTGATAATACAACCTGCAGTGTTAACAGATCTGGCTGGAACAAAAACTCTGTCCCTGCAACAAAGCAAAGAGTAGGAAGGCAATGAGGGGTAAAAAAGATTGTACAAAATGGGTGAACCACAGGAGGTCTGGTCAAGAAGGTTTAAATTTTCATAATGGCAGAATGTCAGAGAGGGAAGTTTCCATGAGAAGTACTCTCTTCTCATTTAAAAGAGGAAACTGAGGTACAGACATGGGAAGTGATTTGTCCAAGGTTCAGAAACAGAATTCAAAGTTAGGCCTTCTGAATCTTGCTTCCAAGTCCGGAGTCCTTTCCAATGCACAAGACTTCCTCCCAAGTTTAGGTGGAAAGCAGGGCATTTAATAGGGGACGAGGGGGAGAAAGTGGGTTTTCAAGGTAGTCAACATCCGACTAGTCGAAGCTCCCAAACCGAAGCCCAGATTTGGAGACTTTCTTCTTTTCTCTTGGTGCCACACCCTCCCTACTTGACATAAGAAATCCCTGAGGGCCTGGATCTGCCGGTGCCCAGTAGGGCAGACACCACTTCTTTATGGGAGACCCACAGCCATGGAGGCAGGAGGAAACCCAGTGAAGAGGGGACCTCGCATTCAGGAGCAGGACCCGCCACATACTATTTACATGTCTCCTGCAGGGCAGCCCCCAGGAAGACCAGACTTCAAAGTGGCAAGAAACTCTGAGCAGGAGGGGATGTCCCACCGCTGCATAGGCGTGGAGGGCATGGGATAGGGAAGGCAGCGAGCCATCAGGAAGACAAGGAAATAAGCTGCCCCGTGCCCGGACCGCCTGGAGGGACAGAGACATCTGAGCCCCAGAGTCTGACCCAGAACAGCCGCCCTTGCTGGGAGGGTTCGGGTGCGGCTGGGGATGAGGCTGGGGGTGCTATGAGGGTGAAAGAGGGAGGGGATGGGGCTGGGAGGGCTGGAGGGAAACCGCACACCATTAGCTAAGGTACTATAACCTGGGAGAAAAGGGGGTAAGACCCAAGCTTCTGGGGAGGGGGCGCCCATACCTACCTGCTCAGTACTGGCAACTTGCTGGGTTCCCCGAAAAGTGAAAGAAGCATCTGTTTAGGTTTCCGAGAAAGCCCCGCCTTCCCCTAGGCACTGACTACAAACTAAGTCCTAGGAATTCAAGGGATTGTCTGCAAGTTCATGATTCCACATTCAAACGTTCACCATATGGCTCTTAAGGCTTCACCAAAAGCTCTTCAGTCAGGGATTCTCAAAGTTTGGTCCGCGTACCCCTGGGGTTCTCTAAATTCTTTTCAGAGGGTCCCCAGGGTTGCTATTTCATGATACTATGACGCTATTTGCCTATTAAAATATTCCCTTGTCCAAACTATGTGAAGCCAGGTTTTCTTCATAAACTTCAACCAAAAAATGATCATTGATTGAATGAAGAAGCTAATATATGAGAATCCAGATGTCTTCTATTAAGCCAGATGTTAGACTCTGTGTGTGAAGTGAAACAATGACACTTTCTCACTGTTTTTGTTCTGAAATTAGTTATTTCCATAAAATTATGTAATTTGATAAATTAAGTGAGCTTACTAATCACTATTTTTTATGAATTAATATATTTTTCAAACATTAAGTCCAAACTAAAATCCCACCTTCTACAGGATGCCTTGGCAAACCCCACATCAAAGGGCACTACTTGTCCTTGTGAGAAAGGAGCCCCCAACTGTGAGAAATATGTTCACCTTAAACAAAGAACAGTGTTTTCAGCTATGTTTTCAAATGCTTTCAGTGAGGATGAATAGGGCATCAAGGTCAACTACCACACAGATGGTAAGTTCTTCAATTTGAAAAAGCCACAAGCCAACACCCAAGAGGGAGTGTTGGTATATGATTTTCTGTTTGCAGATGATTGTGCCCTCAGTGCAGCCACTGAAGCTGAAATGCAACACAGTATGGATCAATTCTCTGCTGCTTGTGCTAATTTTGACTTAACAACTAACACCAAGAAAACACAAGTGCTCCATCAGTCACCACCACACCATCCTTACGTGGAACCATCGGTTACAACAAATGGAGAAGTTCTGAATGCTGTGGGTCTGTCCACTTACCTTTGTAGTGTACTTTCCAGGGAGATACACATTGATAATGAGGTTGACACACACATTGCCAGACCTAGGTCAGTGTTTGAGAGGCTCCAAAGAAAAGTATAGGAGAGAAGAAGTATTGACTCCCAAACTGAAGGTCTACAGAGCTGTGGTGTTGACCTCATTGTTCTATGCCTTATGAAACATGGACAGTCTATCAGCGCCATGCCAGGAAACTGAATGGCTTCCATTTGAACTGTCTTAGGAAGATTCTGAAGATTTCCTGGCAGGATAAAGTACCAGACATGAGGTCCTTACTTGAACTGAACTGCCAAGTATTCAAACTATGCTTTAGAGAGTGCCACTCAGATAGGTGGGCCACATTGTTCAAATGCAACATGTATACTTGCCAGCAGGCCTTTACCGTAACAGAATAGAAGGCTGGGCTGGGTCAGAGTTAACAGAGAATTGAAAGCTGGGCTGAGTCTGAGAGCAAAAAAGAAACTTGAAGGCTGGGCTGGGTCAGAGGTAACAGAGAATTGAATCTTGGGCTGAGTCAGGGCCACAAGGAAAGGACATTTGAAAGGATTATTGAGTATAGAGGGGAGGATGTGTGGGAAGGTTCAGGAGCTGGGTTGCTTCTTTGGAGTCCAGGTCCCATATTTCTTCTTAACTATGTGCCAGACGTTAGGCCAGGTGCTGGATCACAGGGTTAACGTGTAGCAACAATTTCACATTTAGGATCAGGATCAGGACCCTTAGGACCCCTCCTTTCCATAGATGTTTGTCTTGATTGCTATTTACTGTACTATTGTTTTCTCATTTCTAAGTGCACTGCATAATTGAAATCTAATTAATCCTTCAACTCAATGGGCTCCCTACATCTGGGGTTATAAGGTTAGATAAAGAGAGCAGGGCTAGATTACAAAAGGGCTTTGAGGCCAGACTGCATACAGCTTGCTTTTTATATGTTGTTTTTGCATGTTGTTGCCCCTATTAGATTAGGAGCCCAGAGGGAGACCAAGACCATTTAAGCCTTCAGCAGTATGGAAGACATTGCAGCTCCTCCTGCTTGGTAGGAATTTACTGCTGTAGATGAGGGAACAAACCTCAACATTATTGTCACTCTATCTCTGAATGATGATGAGAAAAAAGGAATACTTGGAGTCCCTGGCTAAGGCTCAGGCCTTGTCCCATGGAACCTAAGTGAGTTTGAAGACTGAGTTGAAGGAATACATCCACCCTTGAAGAGAAATATTATTTTTCAGCCTGATGAATCATCCTTTTTGGCCAAGTAAGTGCCATGGACTTTCCTTTATCTTTTTGGTCCTCACTTCTTAGACTCATCAGGGAAGAAAAAATTGATGACCTAGGAGAAGAGTATACCTTGGAGATCACCCCAAGGTCATTACTGAAATACCAAAGACAAGAGAGGAACATAGTAGGGACTGTGAGCTGCTGGTAGCTCATCCTCTTGAATCCAAGGCTTTCAATATCTTCATCCTGCTGGCCAAACTTCTTAAAGTTTGAATAGACTACAAGTCTATTTGCTTTCTCAAATCAGTCCTTATTTTCCCATTTCCACTGCAAACACCTTTTCTTCTTACAAGAAATGATCTCCTTAAAAATTTCCCAGCCTCCAGTTCCTCCCACACAACCCTACCCCATTCTACACAGATTAATCGTTCTGAAGTAGTTTGTTGTCCTGGCTGTTGTTTAGTCCAGTCTGACTCTTCTCAACCCTATTTGGGGTTTTCTTGGAAGTAAAGGAGTGGTTGGTCATTTGCTTCTTCAGCTCATTTTACAGATGAGAAACTAAGGCAAATGGAATTTAGAGACTCCCCCAGGGTCACACAGCTATTAAGTGTCTGAGGCTGGATTTAAGCTCTAGAAGATCCATCTTCCTAATTCTAAAGCCAGTGCTCAATCCACTCACCCACCTAGTTGCCCTTCCTGAAATATAGTTCTGATCAAATGAGTTTCAAAATATTTTGCTTTCTCTGAATGTTGCAAAAACACAGTTTAGCCTAAAGGCCCTTTTGTAGCCTCGCCCTGCTCTTTATCTAACCTTATCTACCATTTCCCTTCACAAAGCCTACATTCCAACCAAAAGTAATGACTCCCCATTCCCTAAACATAGTCAAGAAGATAATGCTAAGAGAGATCTTATACCTTTCATCATCCAAATGAAGAAACTCCCAGGACTTGTTTTCACAATTTTTTCCACCTCAAAGTACTTTCTTACCTCTAGGGAAATTCTATGCATCCTTCAAGTCTCAGATCAGAAACCATCTCCTCCCAGAAGCCTTCTTTGCTTCCTGGTACTAGAAGTTACTTTGTAGGAGTTCCTATAAAACTTTCTTTCTTTAAAAGGATTACAAATCCAGAGTTGTAAGTGATCTCAGTTCTTTTGTTAAGGCACTTTCATTTTACACATGGGAAAATTGAGACCCAGAAGGTTCAAAGAGTTGCCCAAGGTAAAATATTAGTAAGTATTAGTGAGTGAGATAACTACATTGTGAAGACTTTTCAAAATAAAAATATAGTTTCTAAATAAAATTTCTTTTCTATAAGGCCTCTCTCCTTCAATACCTGAGTTTCAGGAAGTCAAGGCTTGTGAGAAGTCAGTTGGCCCCCCTCCACCAGCTCCCAGCTTTCTTTGTGAAAGTGCTGTGGATTGTAGTCGAAACTTGGAAGTTACTCAAATCTCCCCTTTGTCTGTTATACTGTTGCCACGTCAACACTCCCAGCTCCCCCTGCTCTCCCTCCCCTCCTTTGTAAAGCCACATCAGCAGTTCAGTTAGGTATTAAATGAGGTAATTGTGTTGGGATAGGGTAAGATTTCCCAGACTTTGTGTAGTTTTTCATGCTTAGATTGTAAGCCTGCCTCCCAGCCAATGGAGAGATGGGATAGTGGGGAAGTGGAATTCTCTGTGTTAGGGTATAAAATTGTGCTTCAATTTCTGTAAGTTGCCTCCTTCCATCAGATTGCCCCATCCTGGTAGAGGGACGCCCCTTTCTCGCAAGAATTGTAATAAATCATTTTCTGTTCTTATCAAGAAGCCTCTTCGTTTATTTAAAATTTTGAGTAAGGGTCTTTTATCCCATAGATTAGGAATAGGATTTGAACCAAGATCCTCTGGCTCCAGACACAGAGTTCTTGCTGCTATCTCATACCTTTATCTCACTCTGTTTTGTATGGTGGTTCTCTATGCATATATTCTGTGTCCCCCATTGGATGATAAGCACCTTTCTGTCAGGTATGATGCCTTTTGTTTAATTTTTTAAAAAATCTCTCACTGTCAATTAACAATAATTGTTCATTACAAAAAGTAATTAATAAACTTTTATTAAGTGAATACTGTGTGTCAGGCACTGAGCTATGTGCGAGACATACAAAAAGAGGCAAAAAGAGACTATCTGCCCTCAAGGATTTTAACACTCTAATGGGGGAGATAACATGCAAATATTTACATATATAGATATATGTAGCAAGCTGTATGTAGGATGAATGGGAAATAATTAACAGAGGGAAAACACTGGAATAAAGTGAAGATGAGGAAGTCTTCCAGTAAAAAGAAGGATTGTAATTGAGACTTGAAGAATGCTAGGGAGGTCCATAGGTGAAACAGAGGAGGGAGAGCATTTCAGACACGGAGGACAGCCAGAGAAAATGCCCAGAGGTGAGATATGAGCGCTTCTTGTTCCTTTAATAGCTAGGAGAACAATACCACTGAATAGAAGAATCCATGTTCAGGATAAAGTGTGAGAAGACTAGAAAGGTAGGAAGATGCTGGTTTATGAAGAGTTTTGAATGCCAAATATAGCATTTTGTATTTGATGCTAGAGGCTATGAGATGTAAAAAGAAAATGTGGAAAAGTAAGAGAGGTACTAGGTACCTCTCTTATTTATATATAGGTGTATTATATATATATATATACACACATATGCATACATACACATATACATAAACACACATATATATACATATACATATACATACCCATATATATGTATATGTATACCATCAAGCATTATGGAGTTTGCTGTAAGAAGGACAAACAAAATTCCAATGCACATGCACGTTTATGTCTCTGAAAGCAGGCAGATCGTGCATGGAGAGATATGCATGGCAGTTCATTGTGAATATGAGCACAAGGAGAATAGACAAAGGGTACCTTATATTGTCAGAGCAATTCCCCCTTCCTTCCTGACTCAGGATACCTGTGTCAGCCAAACTCAGTCTCCATATGTGTGAACTATAATACAAGAAAGGAAGTTTCTTAATAGGATAGTTTGGAAATACATGACACAAGAGAAGTATCAAAGTATCAATTGAAATTATATTTCCAAGATGCCTGTATTTCTTCTATCATTAACATGACATAATATAACATAAAATAACATAATATGTGTCCTTAAATACCAAGGTAAGAAAAATGCCATTATGCAAGACAGTTTGCTGTTCAAGGAGTCTTGTCCTCAGCAGTCATAAATAGAAGAGTACTCCTGGTCAGCTTCGTCTGTCCTTGTAGTTGCTGGCACAGGAATGGGCATCTTGAGTTTTCTTAGAGAGCAATAAGTGCAAGGAACTGGAATAGCAAATAGATAATCTATTGGGGATCAGTCCTTTCTACGGTCTCGTATGGGGCAGGAACCACCCCAAAATTTTTCTGCTCCCATCTGGGGTCCCTAGGGCCTTCAGTTCTGTATGTTGTCTAAAGATGTCCCAAGGTGGGCCACTATCTTGGTTGTGGTCCAACTGGGACCTTATTTATTTATTGTTTGATTTATTTATACTGGAATTTATTGAGTAAGGAACGTGACATGGTCTAACCTGAGCTTTAAGAAAATCCCTGTAGTGACTGAATGGAGGAAGGAGTAGAATGGGGAGAGAATTCAGGTAGGTATACTCACTAGCAGGCTATTGCAATAGTCTAGGTATAAGGTGATGAGGACGTCCATCAGAGTGGTCAGAGTATCAGAGAATAGGAGGCATATTTTTGAGATGTTGCAAAGGTAAAATTGATAAGCCTTGGCCACAGCTTCTATGTGGAGAGTGAAAGAGAATGAGGATTTGAAGGAAGACTCACAGGATTTGAACCTGAGAGGACAGGAGGTTTGTGTTACCCTCTATAGTAATATGGAAGGTAAGGGACAGGGGAGAGGAAGGATGATGAGTTTGGATTTACTCATGTATTTAAGATGTGTATGAAACATAGAGTTCAAAATGTCTGAAAGGCAAATTGGAGATGTGAGAGTGGAGGTAAGCAAAGAAGTCTGAAGAAAGGCTAGCTGGATTTGAGTATCATCACCACAGAGATAGCAATTAAATCGATGGCAGCTGATGAGATCACCATGAGAAGGAATATAGAGGGAGAGGAAAAAAGACTATACTTAAACCCTCCTAGGCTACAGAGAATCTTTTATCTAACAAGTTGACTCTGCTTAGGTAAGAAAGACCCGTAGATGAGGAAGTCCTATTTAAAGCATATCTACAAAGTCTGCCTTTATTAAAGCTGCTGCTGCTGCTGCTGCATTTCAAGAGTTGAGAATTTAGTCTTTTGTATTGCTCTCTATGGAGTCTCAAAACTCAAAACCATTTTAAAAAATCTTCCTATGTCAAGGTAATAAGGCTATACTTATTTCTGTGTGATCTCAGACCCCAGCTGTAAGTCCCTCTTCTAAGTCTGCTTTTTCTAATAAGTGCCTAAGACTTGTACCTTCCAGATCATTTAATTCCTGTTGAATCAACATCTTTGATGATTTTATCTCCTGAAATATCCCTGCTTCTTTAAATTTCTTGCTTGAATAACTTGAAAACTTGTCCAATTAATTCATTTTGTTGTTGTTGGTGGTGGTGGTGCCAGGACATGCCCACAACAGGGGTATATATTTGTTGGTTTCTTTTAGATGTCATTTCAGGTAAGGATATCACTCTCAGAGTGACTTTGCTGTCCTACATCCATTGTTGCTGTCCAACATTCAGCATAGTTTGTTCCCACCTATCTTAGACTTTCTCAATGTGCCCTGAACTTTGATCTCATACAAAGTGCCAAGTATCAGGCACATAATAGGTACATAATAAATACTTATTCCTTCTCTTACCCATAATTGGAGTCCTCCTTAATTATGGATCTCTTCAATCTTCATATGAACTATCCATGATTGAACTCAATGGATTTTTCATTCCTGTGACATTTGAGGTCATTCTTCTTTACCTGCAGAGCTGATAATGAAGTTGTGAACTATTTTAAGGCCCCCATCACCTAAATGAAAAGTCTAAAACCTGGATTGGCCAATCAGGAGAAAGACATTGTTGGCCTACTCTGAGCTCAAATTAACCTACCATAATGCTTTACCTGCTCTGGAATAACTGGACATGCTTGGCTTTGCTCTCTGAATTAACCTAATTTGCCCCTTCCTGTGTCAGCAACTACAAGGCCAGATGAAGCTGACCAGGAGCATCCTTCTGTTTATCACTACCAAGTATAAGGTACCTTGAGCTAGACAACTTCTTAAATAATGGGACTTTTCTTATGTTTTCTTATGTTATGTCATGTTAATGATAGAGAAAACACAGACATTCTGAATTTACAATTTCAATTGACACATTGACACGTATCTTATTGTATTTACAATCTATCCTATTAAGAAATTTCTTTCTCATGTTATGGTTAACACATATGTAGTGCAAATATGATACCAACAGTAGCCACTATGATATTCAAGTGTGTTTCCAGGGTAAATTCGCAAAATATAAACTCTCTTCCTCAAAGATGAAACCAAGACATTTATTCAAATACCAGAAATTCAAATTCATCATAGTGACAAAGAAATCTATATATATTATCAGTGGAGGGAGCACAGCCATCTCTTCCCTCTGTCAGGCCTCCCCACAAACAAGCTCCCTTAGGCAAAATCATTCACTCTCTCACTTATGCTAGCTACTCTGTTCTGCCTGCTCTCTCTCAGCTCTGCCTCACTCTCTCTTTCTGCACTACCCTTCCTGCTCCACCCATACAACAAACTCCTCCCACCATCAGTTCCATGTGATTCAAGCTGTGGGTTAAGCCAAAGCTCAAAGCAGGTCACATGGGCCTATTATGGAGTAGGAAAGATCATCAAATTCCCTTACCATTACAACATATGAGGCTAAAATTTTGGTTGACACAGGCATCCCAAGTTGGAATTGCTCTAAGTGTAGAAAGGGTCTCCTTCAGCTTGTTTACCTCTGAATTCAGAATTATTTTCTGATCCCATATAATGCATGATTCTCTGGCTAAATGAGAATAAATACGTGCATTATAACCCATGTATAGCTTGATTCTGTTTGTTCCTTGGCCAAACCTTTGGTAAGGTGAACCCCTTTCTATTTGCCCATGAACAAGGCTCTCATAATGCAGAGACCAATTTCATTTGTTCTTTGGACATCAAACTAAACCTTTGATAAATGATTGACACAGTCTTTAGTCCTTTTCTCTGTCCTTAGCCCATTTTTCTTCTCCCTTATAAACATTCCCTTAGCAATCTCATTCATTCCCAATCCTTCAACTGTCAAACTTCTCAAATATCTCCAAGATGTACAGTGCTCCTTTCAGGCACTGTTGTGTTTTATAGATGTTTGCGTTATTGTCTTATCTCCCTACCAAACTGTAAATGCCTTCAGAAGACTTATCTAAATGTTGTATCTAGTACCTAGCATATTAGATGTTTGATAAATGCTTCTCAATTGAATGATTAACTATATGTCCAGCAGTTCCTGAGGCTGAGGCTACTAAATGAATTTTTATTGTTTCATATTGTTTCTGTTCAGAGAGCTTTAAGAGGCATGCCTTGGATTTGCCCATCTGCCAACCATAGGTCTCCCTATTACAGTTGACAGAAAATTATTGTCGCCACATCACTTGTAAGTATTCATTTGTCCATTTTTTTCCTCTTACATATTTTGACACTTGTCCAAAATTTTTCCAAGTTAATATTTCCCTTTGTATTCAATGTGGGGGGAAGGGAATAAAGAAAAAGCACCCTAGACTTGTCAGCAAAGGCCCTGACTTTGTTCCAGCTCTGCCTCTAATCAGCTGAGTGAACTCAGCAAAGTGATGTCAACTCTCTGAGCCTTAAAACAAGGAGAGTAATACACACAATTTGTCTCTAAATATCGTTATGAGAAAAGTGTTCTGTAAACTCTAACATGCCACATAAATGTGAGCTGATGAAACAGCTGAGGGTGGTCTTTCTTAATGGAAGAGGACAGGTTTGCTTTCCTAGGCTATTGACATCTTTTGACAGAATCATAAATTATGGGTTTAAGCTGTTTTCTTTAACCAAAACCACAGATTATTGACCTCACATGTATATGTGTCCTGCTCATCCAACTCCCCCTCTGTCTATGATGTCTTTACTCACACTTTGGGATTTGGTGTCTTCTTCCAGGACTGACTTTCCTGTGAAGATGAAGAACCACAGAGAGCTGAGTTTACCTTGCTGGGAATGTTGGGTCTGGAGACTGAGCTCTTTGTCATCTTCTTCATCTACCTCTTTACCCTGATAGGGAACTCATTCCTTCTGGTGGCCATCTTAGCCTTCTCATGCCTTCACATCCTCATCTATTTCTTCTTGGGACTTTTTTTTATGTTTTTGACATATTTTCCCCTTCGGTGACCTTGCCAAAAATGCTATGGTATCTCTCAGGGCAAAGCCAAGCTATCTCTGATAGTGGTTGTGCCCCCAAGCTTTTCTTCTGCCATTTCTCAGGGCATAGTGAGGACTGTAAGACTTCAGAGTTCAGTGTAAGAAAAACAAACAGGATTATGCTGAACCCATGTTTATTTCTCTCAAAACAGGCAGTATGCATGAGTCTATTTATGGAAGCTGCAGTTTGGAACTGAGCACATCTTAGCCTTAGGATGCACCATTTACATATCCTTTCATCACCCCAACATCATTTTACCTTTGGACCAAGGAAATACCTCTTTTATCACACCATTCCCTGGATTCGGGCTATCTAGACAGTAACATGTCACTACCCAAGCCTGAGCAGAACACAATGGGCTTCCCTACTGACATTAAATTACTTAGTCTTATGAAAGTTATTAGCGTAAAGATAATTTTGATATCCCTCTTGATTTAATCAGTATTTACTCAGCTCATTGTGATTTAATGGGTATGAACAATTGTTAGGTAATTAAGCAGAATGGGATGAAATTTGAATTAGTTATGTTAAAGCTCTTAAGATGAGTTGTCATAAAACACATATTGATGATATTAATTGCACTTGATTTATAAGATCTTTCTATGCTGTATTAACTGGGTCTGTTCTAAAAACATGTGTTAAAGACTTGTACTTGCAATATCTCCTCACCACTAGAAATCTCTACTGCCTCTTGTAAGTGATCTTTGCTTTAAAACCACAGCTAGTTTGATCCCCTAAGATATCACTGAACAATCACTAATATTTGATGGCCTGTGGAAAGCTCCTTCTGAGACAGCCTGTAGCTGATGACCTGTAAAAGGGCTCCTGACAAAAGTGGTTGTGGTTGACTTGAACATTGACCTTAGCAAGTTAAGAGAAATTCCCTCTACAAACATACACAATTCTGAAGATTAACCTGTTATTAGAAGTCTCCACACTTCTGAGGGAACCTCCCAAGGACTCCATAAGGATCTATAAAATCCCTCAGTCCCTGAGCATCAAGGTCTATGGCCTAGAGGAAGGTCATAGATCTAATTTCTTAAGACATCCTGGTCTCCATAAAAAAATGATAAGAAAATGAGAAAGATTAGAACAGATGAAGGCAGGATTGTATATCTCCCACTAAACATGCTGAGGATGTTCTACCAATACCAGATAACTAGGCAGATTTTTAAGGATCTTAGATCATTCCATTGCTTTCTCTTCCACCAAAGCTATGAATTACAGGGTTATCAAGACATTCTTGGGAAGTCCTGCCACAGGCATCCCCATCCCAAGGGAACTGGAGCTAGAGTCTGAATGATGGAATCCTACTTATAGGTTGGGAAAGTGGGATGCATATGGAGAAAAAGAGCAGGAGGGATGGAGTTTGCCCACTGGGAAAAGCAGGCAATCAGGACAGCAGCTTAGGGGTGTAAGGACCAAATACTGTGACTAGGCAGAAGAAAATACCAGATAAAACAAATAGTACTAATAAGGAAGTCATTTTATCCTGGGGAGTAGATTATTTGCAGCAAATAACAGGATTTCTGAAAGGCTTACACACCTATGACAAAGCAAGTGAGGATATAAGATTGCAACCTGCAGAGAAGGCCTTTTCCTTCATCTCAGAGAGAGGGAGATGCTTGTTTCTATCCCAGATCTCTCTATCACTATTGTTGCTGAGCAGAGAAGAGGGCATAAAAGCCAAGGGCCCACAGCTCATAGTCACAGAATTCTACTTTCATGAGCACAGGTTCGTCTCTAAGAGCTGCCATAGATGAAGTTGGGAGCTCATCAGTGCTTGTAGAAGTAGAGGATGTAAAGCCCACACAGAGTTCGGCTAACCCTAATGCCTGTCTTCCACCTCTAGCTGCCTTTGTGTTGGGTTCTTACCTGCTTCCCAGCTTTGTCTAGGTAATGTACAAGATAAAGTGTTATAAGAATTTTTTGAAGTCATCTAATGCAAATAATTCTAGTTTTTTCATACAGTAACATGTTATGGTACATGCATGTCCTTCCTCCATCTAAATTTTCACTCTCTCCTCAAATCCCTACCTGCACATAGACAAAAAGACATTTCAAACTAGGCACCTCCTTTCCTCTACTTACTCATTTATAAAACAGGGGAAACCATTCTTTCTTTAATGTGCCTTGAGAGTGTAAAGGGGGTAAAGAGAAAAGCTAGAGTAACATCTGCCTTCCCCAGCCCTGAACTTTGATTTTTGATGCAGGGTTTGATGCAGTGACAGATGTTCTGGTAACTCACAAAGAATGATATAGTTTAAAAGTGTGTGGAACTGAAAGAGTTCTTTCTTGATTCATTCTCCTTTCTTCCCTCCTCCTATAAAATTATTTTTATTTATTTTGCATATATTTTCAAATTTGCTAATTTGTTTACTTGCTGCTTTCCATAACAGAATGCAAACTGCTTGTGAGAAGTCTTACCATTTTTGTCATCATAGTGTTAGATCTTCCCATACGCACAACACATAGTAGGGCCCTTAAAAAATATTTGAGTTGAATCAAGAGGAATCTGATGGACCAATCCTTGTGGGGAATGAGCATAATCAGAAAGGAATGCACATGAACAGGTTTTAGCAGGACAGAGGGTAAAGAACAGCAGCCAAAGATAAACACTTCGGTTTCTGTTCTCAAAGGCCAAAGACCGCAGGATCCACAGATGATTTCAGGAGAGCATTGGCAGCTTTGATGCATTCACCCAGGGAAGAGTCTGGAAACACAAGAAGATGGATGATACAACAAATACCAGGAAAAGCAGAGAAGTAAATTCACTTCACCAGTCTGTATCCTATTTTCTTTCATCCTTCCTTCCTTTCTTCATTCTTTCTCCTCTTCGTGTTCTATGTATATTATTTCAGTACCATAAGATTCTCTATGACCCCATTTAGGGTTTTCTTGGCAAAAATACTGGAGTGATTTGCCATTTTCTTTTCCAGATCACTTTACAAATGAGGAACTAAAGCAAAGAGAGTTAAGAGACTTGCTGAGGATCACACAGATAGTAAGTGTCTGAGGTCAGATTGGAATTCAGATCCTCCTCACTCCAGCATCAGCATTCTATCCACCTAGCTACTTCTACTCCCATTCTGCCCTCTCCAACCATTTCTAGCTACAGCAAACATGCACTAAGCATTTATTATATTTAACTGAAGGCACTACTGTATTCCCACAAAAAGTCATGCTCTTTCTCTTTTCTCATCACTTAAATTCTGCTTTCACTTTTCCTGACCCCACAAGTACTTCTGAGGCACAATATTCTTGAAACCAGAGGAGTGAATAGCTGTTAGATCAGACTCAGGCTCATCCTGGGGGCATCAATGGGACTAAAGTAGGAGGTTAGCAGCAGAAGGAATGTGAAGACAGCCAAGACTACTCAGTCAAGATTCTTGATATTCCACCACCCTTTCCCATTGCCATTTCCAATCTTATTGTCATAACTTCTCTATCTCCCTCAATACCTGTGAGCCCTTTCTCTAGGTTGAAAGACCAAAAAAGTGGAACACAAAGGAATCAAGCCATCAGTTCTTTCATCTCCCACTGCAGTCAGGTTAATGAGGCAGTATCCTGAGGGAACAGTAAGTCTCCTGATTTACAAGGAGAAATGTTCTCAAGGTAGAATCCTTACCAGATCGAGCCCTGATCCATGCCACAGCCTTCCTTTCCAGGAGTTCCCATTCTTCTCTCTGGTCCAAACTGCAGCTGTGCATCCACACAACAGCCAAGATAGTGGCCCACCTTGGGACATCTTTACTCTAGAGAATATACAGAACAAAGGCCCCAGGGTCTGGGGACCCCAGAAAAGGGCAGACAAACATTTGGATTGTTCCTGTCCCATCCAAGGCCATAGAAAGAACTGATCCCAGATAGATTATCTACTTCTCCTTCCAGTTCTCTGCTCTTATTGCTCTCCTCAGTGAACAACTGTATACTGAGCATGAGGAACTATCTACCTTTAAGGCCTACAAAGTATTTCCATCAACCTCTCTCAGTCACAGATCACATCTAATAGGCAATGGCTCCCATCACTCCATCTAAAGGTACATCATACTCCCTTGCTCCCTTTCTCTTGCTTTACCCCCTAATACGCAACCTAAGCCCTGCTCTCTCTGGAATCTTACCTGATCAGGCAATGCAGCCAATGCACTCTGAACACTCATACCCAGGACTGAGGCCACAGATTCATCCAGTTCCCAGGAACCATCTGCCTTTTGGAGGGAAATCAGGTGCAGAAGTGGAGAATCTGGAGGGGATTTGTCTGGGAGAATAAACAGCAAACTTCAGCATCACTCACACCCCTATGGCAGCTGAAGGAAAATGTAAAGTTCTATTAGACACAAATCAGGATAAATCAACAAGGCAAAATGGAGGTGCTCCTTACAGTAACCTTACTTTGAGAGCCCTGAGGTTTCATATCAAAGGGGCCTCAGACAGCAACCACCACCTGAAACAATTCCCTTAAGGCCTTGCTGAGCCCCAGAGCAATCCCTCAGGTAGGTGGGACCCCAGCGCAAGTCTGGAATCACAGACCAACAAGAGAAGAAGGTACCTGCCCCCAGTGCAGGACACCAGTTAGGCCCCACCCTTACTGCTGAGCAACAGTGATGCCCTCCCCAAAGAACCAACCAGCAGCAAGACACTGCCAGCAGTACCCCAAATATCATGCAAATCTTCTGATAGGCCTTGAAGCCCAGACAAAGTAAGCAGCAAGGCCCCAGAGCCCCACTACAAGGGATATGGGACAATATAATAGTAGAGCTCAACACTCACATAAAAGTAGAAAGTCAGAAAATAGGTAGAAAAATGACCAAAAAAATAGAACTTGACTATATAAAGTTATTATGGTATCAGGGCAGATCAGATAAGAACAACAATATAAAAATGTTTATAGGTAAAGCCTGAAAGAAAAATGTAAATTGGTCCAAAGCCCAAAATTGAACTCATGAAAAAGATTAAAATTTATTTTTATTCATTTTTCCCTTAATGATATTTTTAGGATAGCATTTTCACCAATTATATGTCAAGACATTTTTACAAAATTAAAATGGATTTTTCAAAGCAAATTAGAAAAGAAGAAGGAAAATGGGGAAAAGAAATGAGTCTTGCAAGAGAATCATCAAAACCAGAGTTAACACCTTGTTAAAAGAAACACAAAAAGTGGGAAAAGTGACACAAAAATTTACCAAAGAATAAAACTCCTTAAAAAAAAATATTGGCCAAATTAAAAAAAAAAAGATAATATCTCCCTAAGAAAAATAATTCCATATAAATGTGAAATGTACCTGAGGAAACTGATGACTCCATGAGACATCAAAATATGATAAAACAAAAGAATAAAAACATAGAAAATGTGAACTTTCTCATTGGAAGAAAAAAAATTAACCTGGAAATCCAGGTGAGATAATTTAAGAATTGTAGGATTGCCAGACAAAGCCAATTTCAAAAAAAGTGCCTGGATATCATATTTTCAGAAATTATCCAGGAAAACTGCCCTGATATGTTGGAACCAGTGGATAAAAGAGAAATGGCAAGAAACCACTGATCCCCACCTGACAGAGATTCCCAAATACAATATCATGGAATTTCATGGCCAAATTCCAGAACTCCCTGGTCAAAGAGAAAATACTGTAAGCAGACAAAAAGAAACAATTCAAATATTCTGGAAGCTGTAAAAGCAATCACTCTGACACATCCATGATGGCTTGCTATTACAGGTTCTGAAATCTGTTTTTCTAAAAGGAAAGCAACTTTTGAGGGGTCAACAATCATTTTAATCGAACACGTATATCATTCACTTAGTTCAGGGAAAAAAGTCAGCACCCTGAACTTCAGAGAAAATAGAAAGAAATAATAATCAACAGACAGGGCTTCCAACTGTCTATCTGCAAGCAATACATACATCACAGATCAACAGACTGTATTAATAATGCATTTTTTTTTTTGTTTCAGTATAATCAAGTGCCTCTGATTCAATAATGTGAGTACAGAAGATCTTCCTCACCCATTAATGGGCCTGGAAGATTTGTAGGAAAATCCACACCTTTTGTTAATTTTCTAATAAGGCACTGGTTCTCAAGGGTTGTGATGCCCTTGGGTGAGGTTTTCCTTTGGGTTTTACTAACTGAAAGTGTTTTGTTTGGCTAGAGGAGACTTTGGGAAGCTGCTAAGGAGACCCTGGCTTTGAAAACCCAGATGCTGGTGCTTCCATCTCTGGTAACTTTGTATATGTGGTCAGGCAGTTGCATCTGTCTGTTGATTTGGGAGGTATATATTGCTTACTATCAGACAGTTTGGAAGCTCTGTGTGTTGGCCTGTGATAGCAGCCCTCTCCCTCCCTCCCTGCCTCCCCTTCCATGCATCTTGGGGTGCTTGAGGGTACAGAGACAGATCCAACTGTCTGACCATATGTACATAGCTACCAGAGAGAGAAGTACCTACACTTGGTTTTTCAAAGTGAGGGGGTTAGGGGTGGGGGTGGGTGGATGTTGCTTAGTGGCTGCCCACAGTCTAGTCTGGCCAAACAAACACTTCCAATGACTAAGCCTCAAAGTAAAGCCTCAACTCAGAGTATTTACACACTTTTCAGAGCCAGAAGGCATCATAACCCTTGAGAACCAGTGCCTCATTAGACAATTAACAAAAGGTGTGGGCCCCCCTAATAAAGCTTCCTTTAATGGGCAGGCCCGTCAATGCGTGGTGAAGAACTTTAACTCTCATAATTACCATTACAGAGGCACAATTAGGATCACACAGGATTTAGCTGTTTCAACATAGAAGAACCAGAAAGCTTGGAATAAGATCTATTTCAAGGCAAAGTAGTTATGATTACAAACAAGAATTACCTATCCAGAAAAACTGAATATACTCCACCAGGGGAAATAATGGTTATTTAATGAAATAGAGGAGTTTCAAGCAATTCTAATTAAAAGACCAGAGCTTAATAAAAAAACTGATCCTCAAATACAGGACTCAAGAAAAACATTAAAAGGTAAAACAGAAACAAGAAAGAGAAAACATAAGAGATTCAATGAGGATAAACTGTTTATATTTCTACATGAGAAGGTGATATTTTTAATTCTTAGAACTTTATCACTATAAAGGCAATTAGGAAAACATAGATGAAAGGATGTGAATTTGAGATGACTGTGATGGGATGATATCCAAAACAAACCCCAAAATTGAGGGAGGAGAAAGAAGATTGTACTGGGATAAGAAGGCAGGGGGAGACAGATGAGGTAGATCATCTCATATAAAAGAGGCATGAAAGAGCTATTAGAATAAAGGGGTAGATGGGGGCTGGCAGTTAAAGTTTAATCTTATTCTCATTAGACTTGGTTCAAAGAGGGAATAACATATTCAGTTGGACATAGAAGTCTGTCTCACCCTTTAGGGAAATAAAAAAATGATGAACATAAATAATGAGGGAGAGGGGTTGATAGAAGAGAAGATGGTTTAGAGGAGGCATTGATTAGAAGTAAAACACTTGTGAGGAGGGACAAGGTAAAAGAGAAGAGAGGAAGAAGGATAAACAAGGGGAAACAGGATAGAGGGAAATTTACAATTAGTTATCCTCATTATAAATATGAATGAGACGAACTCACTTATAGAACAGAAATGGGTAGCAGAATGGGTTAAAAACCAGCATCCTACAATATGTTGTTTATGAGAAAAACATTTGAAATAGAAATATACAGAGTAAAGGTAAGGGGCTGTAAACAACGTATTATGATTCTGCTAAAGTAAAAAAACAACACAATGCAAGGATAGTGATTATGATTTCACACAAAGCAGAACCAAAAATAGATCTAATTAAAAGAGATAAGGAAGGAAACTAAAGCATGCTCAAAGGTACGAAAAACAATGAAGTAGTATCAGTACTAAACAAATATGGACCAAATGGTATAGCATTTAAATTTCTTAAGAAATTCAATGAGTTACATGAGGAAAGAGACAGTAAAACTATACTAGTGGGGGACCTCAACCTCCCTCTCTCAGAACTAGATAAATCTAACTGCAAAAAACACAAGAAAGAAGTCAAGGAGTTGAACAGAAATCTGGAAATGTTAGATATGAAAGATCTCTGGGGAAAATTGAATAGAAATAAATATACCTTTTTGTCAGTAGTACATGACACCAACACAAAAACTGACCTCATATTAGGGCATAAAAAACTCATAACCAAATGCAGAAAGTCAGAAATATTAAATGCATCCTTTTCAGATGATAATGCAATAAAATTTACATTCAATAAAATAGATTAAAACTTAATTGGAAACTAAATAATCTAATCATGAAGAATAAGTGGGTCAAAGAAAACATAGAAACAATCAATAATTTCATTAAAGAGAATAGCAATGAGATAACATGCCAAAATTTATAGGATGCAGGACAAAGCAGTAGTTAGGAGAAATTTTATATCTCTAATTGCTTACATCAATAAAATAGAGAAAGAAGTCATCAATGAATTTGGCATGCAAACTTAAAAAAAAACCCTGTACTAGGTTAAAAATTAAAATTAAATTAAAAATCCTCAACTAAACCCCAAATTGGAAATCCTGAAAACTGAGAGATCAATAAAATTGAAAGTAAGAACACCATTGAAGTAACAATAAGATTAAAAGCAGGTTTTATGGGGATGGGGTGGGGAGGGAACACAATATAATGGATAAACTATAAGTTAATTTTACTTTAAAAAGGAAAGAAGAAACAACTACCAATATCAAAAATGAAAGGGGCAAATTTAACACCAATGAAACAGAAATTAAAATAATTAGTAGGTGCTATTTTGCCCAATTTTCTGCCAGTTAATCTAACAATGTAAATGAAATGGATGAATATTTATAGAAACAGAAGTTGCCCAGATTAATAGAAGAGGAAATGGAATATTTAAAAAACTCCATTGGAGAAAAAGAAATTAAACAAGTCATCAATGAACTTCCTAAGGAAAAAAAAAACCCCAGGATTAGATTTATTCATAAGTGAATTCTACCAAACATTTAAAAGAACAATTAATACCAATAACTATAAGCTATTTGGAAATAGAGGCAGAGAATGAGACCTACCAAATTATAGTGCTGATAACCTAAATAAGGAAGGCTGAAAACAGAAAAGAAAACTATAGATTGATTTCCCCAATGAATATTGGTGCAAAAAATTTAATAAATACCAAACTGAAATAAAATATGAGCAAAGAGATTACAAAAATGTATCAAAGGATCATACACTATGGACAGGTGGGATTTATACTAGGAATATCTCAGGGCTGGTTCAATAAAGAAAACTATCAGCATAATTGACTGCATCAATCACAAGATCAAGAGAAATTATATGATCTCAATACATGAAGGAAAAGCTTTTGACAAAATGCAATAACAATTCCTATTAAAAACACTAGAAAGCATAGAAATGCTTTCCTATAATGATAAGTAATGTTCATCTAAAACCATCAGCAAAAATTATCTGTTATGGGGATAAAAGCTAGAAATCTTCCCAGAATAATCAGAGTTGACACATGGATGTACATCATCCCCATTATTATGAAACAGTCTACTACAAATGTTAGCTATAGGAATAAGAGAAGAAGAAGAAATTAGAATAGGCAATGAGAGGGCAACGTAGTTAGTATTACACAACATGATTATTGTGGAAGTCTTTTGCAAAATGACACATATATGGCCTATATTGAATTGCTTACTTTCTCAGTGGGGATGGGGAGGGAGGGAGGGAAGGAGAGAAGTTGGAATTCAAATTATTAGAAACGAACGTTGAGAATTATTATTGGATACAACTTGGAAACAAGAAACACAGGTAATGGGGTATAGAAATTTATCTTGCTGTATAAGAAAAGAGATAAGATGAGGTAAGAGAAGGGTGGGGTGTGAGAGAAGGGAGGGCACATAGAGAAGGGGTAATCAGAATGCAAGGTGTTATGGGGTGGGGGGAAGGGAGAGATGGGGTGAAAAATTGGACTCAAAATTTTGTGGAAATGAATGTCAAAATCTAAAAATCAGTAAATAAATACAATTTTTAAAAAAGAGATACTGGAAGGGATTTATGTTTCAGATATATGTTAGTTGAGGACACCTACATGGTCTTTTCTATAATCCTTTTCATTCTTGGGATTTTGCCATTAATAAATTCCACAAACTAAAAAAAAAGAAAAGAAAAGAAAAAAGATTTGTAGAAGTGGTTACAACTGGGATATGGAGTTGTGGCAAGAAGAAGGTAATAAACATTTATGAAGAACCTACTATGTGCCAGACACTGTGCTAAGCACTTTAAAAATATCTCAAGATCTGTGACACAGGTGCTTCATTCAGGGCACCTCTGAGGATTCAGAGCCTCCAGAAGCATAGTCTGGGTCTTCTGTGAGTGGGACCTTTCACTGGAACCCTGCAGAGATTTGGAGAGGTAATGGGTGTAATAGAAAGAATGATGGACTCACTGTCCATCAGTAAAGACTTGGCTTGGAGGCCATCTCTATCACTTAAATAGTACTGTGGCCATGAACAAGTCACTCAAACCAAAACCTTAGTTGGCCCAGCTGTAAAGTGGAGACAGTAATATCTGTACAAACAACCTCACCATGTTGTTGTAACAATCAAACAGCATAAATTGTATCACTATCATTAATATAATTTTTTCTTTGTGTCATTTGCATCATAAATTGCTATTTGAATTTTCAGTTGTTATTATATTGCCAAGAAATCTCATTCCTAGTGCAAGGGATGAGACTCTTCTTATGGAAGGGGAGACTCTATAGATTTCCCCAGTCTGTAGTGATTTAGCATGAGGCAGCTAGGTGGCCCAAGGGATAGAGCTCCAGCTCTGGAGTCAGCAGGACCTGAGTTCCAATCCAGCATCAGACACTTACTAGCTGGGTGACTTTGGGCAAGTCACTTTATCCCAACTGCCTCCAAACAAATCTGATCACTGCTGACTTCAGAGAGGATTAATGCTGAGGATCCATCAACTAAACAAGACTATTGTCTCCCTTTGTCCCAGTCCCAGTTGCTTACATATGGAGGGTAGCCTGGCCTGCATGATTTGCTATAAACGTTCTTCTGTGGCTCTAAGATTTCAGTCCCTCCTAGGTTAGCTTCTAAAGCCTTTACACTTCACAGTCTCCTCCATGGACTGCTGTGTGTACTCCACACTCTCTCTGAGACACATATATACAAGAGAATTCTATGAGAGACTTTTCCAGCAGTGTCAGGAACTTAAGCCTCCTTCCCCTCTCATAAGCCTCAGCTCCAAAGACAGGTCTTATTCTACAAATTCTGTAACTACACAATTTGTAATATCTCTCTTAATATTTTCCCCTTTGCCCTCTATCCTCCTTCCCAGCTCTGTGATTCCAGCCAGAGACTCATGGAAAGAATGACTCAAAGGATGATCCAAATCCATAGATATTGAAAAAATAGCCAAGGGACAAACTCGAACAACAGCACCAGAGATTTCTGAGTGAGAAGAAAGGTAGAGAAGACATTAAAAAAATTAAAACTGCCATTTTCCACCCTTCTGATATATAGGCCTCAACCAGTTCTCCCCTCCATGATTTCAGTCCCAATGAATTACCGTTAAAATGGTTGCAGTCAAATTCAGTGCACCATAAGAAAATAGTGACTGCATTATAAGATTAACTTAATCCCCTAAATTCCATTTTTATTCCTGAAAAAAAAGGATATGTGAAAGGGAACAAATATTCGTACCTTGGCACTATTAATGTGCAATTGGGTACTCACTTTCTTTGCTATTCATTCCAGATGACATGCTCCCTGAGCAGTCCATGAGGAAGATACATTCACCAGTGCTCCCTCCTGGAGACTCAGGGATCTCAGGGTAGAAGGTCACCATCATAGCTGGATCTCCCATTAGGGAACATACCGAGAGGTAAATATATAAATTTAAAAAATAAATAAATAAATATATATGTGTGTGTGTGTGTGTGTGTGTGTGTGTGTGTGTATGTATGTATGCTTGTGTGTGTATATATATGTATGAGTATGTATGAGTATGTATGTAAGTACTGGAGGCACCAGAAAACAAAATCATGTGGAAAAGGCACTGAGAGGGGGAAGAGGGCTTAATTTTTATCCCTTGTGCTTTTATTTTGGTTGGCATTTTTGAGGTAGTTGCAAAAGGACTTAAGACAACTTAAAAAATTGCCAATGAAAGCCTAAGCAGGACAAGAAACCATCAAGCATCGATCGTACCTCTAAATCCCTTGACATTATGTGAAATATGTTAAAGAAATATATTGGAGTACACAACTGGGCTACACATACATTGTATCACAGACTTTGAAAAGATTTCATCCATCTAGAACCATGTGCCTAATCTAATCAACTTAAGTTGAAGTTGGATAAAATATAAGGTCCTACCAACAAAATGAACTACGCAAGCACACACAGGTAAGCCATAGTTAGACAACGGCTTCTACAAAGACATCCTGCATTAGACAGTAGGGTCTTTGCTATCTCTTGCAATTCTGGGATTCTGGGTCTGAAACTACACTGAATTTTGATTTTAAATTAGGTCAAAGTACCACAGTATAATATTCAACAGTCAGAATAATACCTTTGTTCTTTCTTTAAGCCTTAGCATTTCTACATTTGATATAATAATGAAATCTTACTTGTTCTTTTTCAGTAAAGCAGTAAATTTCCCTCTTTGGATCCCTGAGACCACTACTGCATTCCATAGTTAAAACCATCCCACAATTATACCAGCACCTCTCTGTCAAGTGTCAGCACGCCTGGAAGGTAGATCTTCAGCAAGGTGAACAAACTCCTGAGATTGGCTCACCTGGTTTGGCACCAGCCTGAGTCAGCTCCACAGAGACAGTGGATTTGTTGACCAACTTCTAGTAAACTAGAATCTCAACATCTAGATCAAACTGATGCCCTTCAGCCAAGGAGATCTGAATGAGGATGAGGCAGAGCAGAAGCAATGGGAGAACAAGAAGGAAATTCCAGGAGGTTCTTCTGAATTCCCAGATGAGAACAATGGGCTGGAGAGTTAACTTCCCATTATTCAGTGATGCTCTGGTGGGATGGAGTTGGTGTGAAAGGAGAAATGTCTAGGTCTAGAAGAAAGGGGAATGGGTACAATATCATCATCTTATGGGTGAGTTCAGGACATTGGACAGTAACTGGAAACAAAAAGGAGAGGTCTGAGCTATGGAGGTGGGCCACCAAGGCAAATGTGCTCCCTGCCTATTTAGTAACCTGGGCCACCGATGTGTCATCTTTCAAATACTTCAGGGGACTCAGAGAACAGCTGGACTGAACCTTCTTGATGCCATTTGGAGAGCAGACATTGACACTAACAGTAAATATTCAGGGCAGCTTCTTGCCAGGAACTTGAGGGATTTGAGACATGATGTTGTTTGCCTCAGTTGACTCTGCAATGAGCCACACGGTGAGAATCCCAGGAGGACTTAAGTTTCCTTTTCTCACCTAGGCCATAGCATCTAGACAGAACCAGATAACCCCATTGTTCTTCCATCCACACTCTTCCTTCCCCTTGTTACTGGAGGAAGTCAACCTCCTCACCTTGCAGGAAATAATGTGGATTCAAGATGTCTGGCAAGATAAAACAAACAGCCTCATCTTCCTTCAAGGACAGTTCCTGAACATAGCTCAAAGTGACAGAAGCCTTCTGGTCAAGGGGCAAATTTCCTAGACTGCAGCTGAAGATGTCACCAGAGCTGCTATCCTGCTCCAGAAGGAAGGCTTGCTGGCCTTGGGAGATGGCATTTTCATAATTCTCCTGGGCCTGAGGGGCAAGAAGAACAGCAGGAATGAGGTTGTCTTAGGAACAAGGAGAAGAGGAAAAGAAGTCTTGGGGGAGAGAGGCAGAAGGGGGAGATAAGGAAAGGGCTTAGGGGAGGCAGTCTGAAAGAAAAAGACAGCAAGGTTAAGGGAAGAAGCAAGAGCCACTCAGGCTGACTTCTCTCCAAATGGTGTCAGTCAAGAAACAGAGATTTAGGATCAGAAAGCCCCTGGGAGACCATCTGGGTCAATCACCTCATTTGTCAAAAGAGAATACTATGAGCAAAATAGTTGCTTGAGCAACTATTTTGAGGACAAAAGCAATTCAGTGTTTCCAGCTGAGACTACAAGAAAACATACTGACTGAACACGAAGAATGGAATGGAGAGACCTGGGGTGCCATCCCTACTACCTGCTGCTTCTCTTGTATTTCTGCCACTATACTCTTCCCATCCACCAAAGCCTGGAAGCTATAAACAGCAGAGTCTTCATCCATGGGGAACACAAAGAATGCTTCCACAGGATCTGCTTCCTCATTCTTGTAGTCCAGGGTTGCAGACACATCTGCCACAAACTCACGGATAGACACAGCCACTGAGATGCTCTTAAGGGGCACTGGAGGAAGGAAATGCACATCAGCCCTCAATTCTCAGCACCAAAGACTCCACAGAAGGGCTGTAGAGTTCTCTCTCCTTTTTCTTTTCCTTGCTGGTACTCATGGTAGACTTACTTGGCTGCTTGGAGTGGGTGAGAAGTGTTTTCCATGGTGGAATCTTCTTTAAAATAAAAACAAAGAAATATGAAATCTTAAGTAATCCATAGATGTTCCAAAACCATTGTCAACTTGAGTTTTTGTTGGACGCAAAATTGTCTGTCAGCAACAATCCACCAGTTGGAAAGCGCCCAAAGTTGCGATCAAAGAATAGACATATCCCTATTCAATCTGAGAAGCCAAGAGTCAAGTTTCCCTAGCTTCAGTCAGTGACCCATTTACTTAACCTCAGTGAGCCTTACTTACTGACAGAACTGTACTAGTTGTTACACATGGGAGACCCACAAAGGCTAGAGGAGAAGTGGTGACGTTAGCCCTGGAACAGGTACATGAAGGGGAAAGAGGATGATTGATGACATAAGTGGGCAGTCCCACCTTTATTCAGTGAACTCTCAAGTCAACAAAAGGGTTTGTTTTTATTGGTAGCAGCTGTCATTGTTTCCAAGGAGAGTTAATAAACTGTGACCTAAATCCTGAAGGAAGCCAAATTCACCTTTTTTTTTTTGGTCATCCTTAACTTTCCTTACCAGTTTCAGCTCAATCCATGTTTCAGCACTCTTGAATGTTCTTTAAAAAAAAAAAAAACAACTAAATACTTTTTCCTTTATTTATTCATCCATATTTGCAGTTAGTAACAATTTTTTTAAAAACATATTTTCAATTTTGAACATTAACTTCCACATTTTTTTGATTTCCAAACTTTCTCCCCATTTCTCCCCTTCCTCCACCCCAAGATGGTGTGCAATTTGTTACAGGCTCCACATATACATTCACATTGAACCTATTTTCACATTAGTCATGTTGTAAAGTAGAATTAGAACCAATGGGAGAAACTATGGTAAAGAAGAAACAAAAAAAGAAGAGAGAGCAAATCATATGCTATGATCTGCATTCAGACTCCATAGTTCTTTTTTTGGATGTGGTCAGCATTTTTCATCATGAGTCTGTTGGAGGTGTCTTAGATCCTTGCTTGCTAAGAAGAGATAAGTCTAGCAAGGGTAGTCACTGGACATTGTGACTGTGTACAATGTTCTCCTAGTTCTCCTCCCTTCACTCAGCATCAGTTCATATACGTCTTTCCAGGTTTTTCTGAACTCTTCACGGCAATCTTCCATTACATTCATTTGCCACAACTTTTTCAGCCACTTCTCAACTGATGGGCATCCCCTCATTTTCCATTTCTTGGCTACCACAAAAAGAGCTGCTACACATATTTTTATACATGTGGGTCCTTTTCCCTTTTTATGATCTCTTTGGGATACAAACCTGGAAGTGGTATTGCTGGGTCAAAAAGTATGCAGAATTTTAAAGTTCTTTGGGTATAGTTTCAAATTTCTTTCTAGAATGATTGGATCACTTCACAACTCTACCAACAATGCATTAGTATTCCAATTTACCCACATCTTCTCCAGCATTTATCATTTTCTTGTTTTGCCATATTAGCCAATCTGATAAGTGTAATGCGGCATCTTAGAGTTGTTTTGATTTGCATTTCTCAAATCAATACTGATTTGGAACATTTTCTCATGATTATAGATAGCATGAATTTCTTCATCTGAAAACTACCTATTTTATATTAGACTCAGTTCTCTATATATTTTAGAAATGAGGCCTTTAACAGAGATACTCGTGGTAAAACATTCTTTGTTAAGTTTCTTCTTCTATCCAAATCTTGGTTACATTGGCTGGGGTTTGTTTGCTGCAGTAGGGAGTGTGCAGTGCAACCCACCAGTCAAGTTACATGACAACACAAAGTGGCTAGTAGAAGGGCCTGGACAAAGGACTCATTACATCTTTACTCTCTTTACATCCTCTACATTTTTCATGGGTCTCCCAAAATCCTTTTGCATGCTGCTTCAAGTATTTCCTGGTTCAGGCCCAGTTCTGTACAATGCTTTGCACATAGTCTCACGACTCAGAGGATTTCTGGTCTGGGGTTTCCTTAATATGCAGATAGCTCAGGCAGTATAGGGATCTACCTCTGCTGCCTTCAATACAGCCCTTTTAGATCCGGCAGCCAGGCAGTAAACACTTATTATGATCCTACTATGTGCCAGATCCTAAGCCTAAGTGCTGGATCACAGGGTTAATAAGTAGCAACAATTTTGTATTTAGGATGAAGTTTAGGAACCTTAGGACCCTTCCTTTTCCTGAGATGTTTGCCTTGATTACTGTTTTCTTACTATTGTTTTCTCATTTCTAAATTCCCAACACAGTTGAAATCTAATTAATTGGTCCCTCTCTTGTGAGGGCTCCCTGTGTCTGGGGACATATCAGGGGATGGGAACCCAGAGGGAGACCAACACCATTTAAGCCTTCAGCAATATGGAAAACATTGCAGCTCCTCCTGCTTGGTAGGAATTGGCTGCTGTGGATGGGGAAACAAACCTCAGTGTTATTGTCACCCTATCCTTGAATGATGATGGAAAAAAGGAACATTTGGAGTCCCTGACTAGGGCCCAGGCCTTGCATCACGGAAACTAAATGAGCTCAAGGACTAAGCTGAAGGGGTGCATCTACCCTTGAAGAGAAACATTATTTTTCAGACTGGTCAGTCATCCTTTTTGGCTGAGTAAGTGCCCTGGACTTCTCTTAATCCTTTTGGTCCACCCTTCTTAGGCTCATCAGGGAAGAAGAAAATGTGTTCAGATGACCTAGGAGAAGAGAGTGCACCTTGAGATCACCCTAAGGTCATTCCTGAAATGCCAAAGACAAGAGAGGAGTACAGTAGGAGCTACCTATGGTAGCTCAACCTCTTAGATCCAGGGCTTTCAATAGCTTGATCCTGCAGGTTAACTTAAAGTTTGAATAACCTACAAATGCTTTGCTCTGCTTTCTTAGCTCAGTCTCTGCTTTCCCATTTCCTCTGCAAACATTTTTCCTTCTTTCCAGGAATGATCTCCTTAAAGATATCCCTACCTTCAGTTCCTCACACCCAGCCCTACCCCCATCCTACACAGATTAACCTTTCTGAAGTAGTTTGTTGTCCTAGGTATTGTTAAGTCCTGTCCAACTCTTCCCAATCCTATTTAAGGTTTCCCTGGCTGTACTAGAGTGGCTTGCCATTTTCTTCTCCAGCTCATTTTACAGGTGATTAAATGAGGAAAATGGAATTAAGGGCCTTGTCCATTCACTTGCACAGCTAGTGAATGTCTGAGGCTGGTTTTGAATTCAGGAAGATTAATTTTCCATATTCTAAGCCCAGTATTCAGTCCACTCACCCACTTAGTTGCCCTTCCTGAGGGATAGCTCTGATCAAATGATTTTCAAAGGATTTTAATTTCTCTGAATGGTACAAAAACTCAGTTTGATCTAAAAGTCTTTTTGTAGTCTAGCCCTATTCTCTTTATCCTGCACTATCTACTGTTTCCCTTCACATACCCTACATTTCAGCCAAAAGAGATTACTCCATATTCCCTAAACAGAGTGAACAAAGTAATGTTGAAAGAGATCTTATACCTCTCATTATATAAGTGAAGAAATTCCATTCTTGTTTTCATGATCTTTTCCACCTGCAAGTCTTTTCTTACCTCTGTGAAAATTCTACAAATCCTTCAAGTCTCAGATCAGAAGCCATCTCCTCCAAAAACGTGTCTTAGCTCCCCAATGCTAGCAGTTCCTTTCAATGAGCTTTTATAAAGTTTTCTTGCTTAACAAAAAGAGAATTCCTGCCCTCAATGATCTTACAGTGTAATGGGGGAGATAAAATGCAAAGAAATATATACAAAGCAACATACATGCAGGATGAATGGGAAATAATTAACAGAGGGAAAGCACTGTAATAAAGTGTGGATGAGGGAGACTTCCAGTAAAAGAAGAATTGTAGTTGAATTTAGAGGCTAAGGATATCAGTAGTTGGAACAGAGGCAGAAGAGCATTCCAGGCATGGCAGACAGCCAGAGAAAATGCCCAGATCTGAGAGATGAGAACTTCTTTTTCCTTCAATAGCTAGGAGACCAGTATCACTGAATAGAAGAGTCCATGTTTAGGAGCAAGGTGTAGGAAGACTGGAAAGGTAGGAAGAAGCTGGATTGTGAAGACTTTTGAATGCCAAAGATAGCAATTTGTATCTAATCCTAGAGGCTATATAGAAAACTAAGCAAGTAAGACAGGGGTTACGAGATATACGTACATACATACATACATATCTATATATCTATATCTATTTTTCTATCTATATCTATATTTATCTATCTATCTAGATTTATATATCTATATCTATCTATCTATCTATCTATCTACATATATATATGTATATATATATATATATATATATATATATATATATATATATATGAAACAACAAATAAAGCATTTGCTATTTAGTCCTGGAGTCAATAGGGAGTCACTGGAATTTATTGAGTGGGGAGTATGACTTAGTCAGTCTTGAACTTTAAGAAAATAATTTTAGTGGCTGAAGTAAGTGGATTGGGAAGAGAATTCAGGTGGTCAGACTCACCAGCAGGTTATTGCAATCATCTTCTGGGGTGGGGAATCTGCTACCCACAGGTCACATGTGGCTATCTAAGTGTTCAAGTGTGGCCCTTTGAATTCAAACTTGATAGAACAAATCCCCTTAATAAAAGGATTGGTTCTGTAAAACTTGGACTCAGTCAAGAGATTGCACTCAAGGACCTAGAAGGATATCTAGACTCTAGGTATAAGATGAAGAGGACCTGCATCATTGAAGATGCAGTGTCAAGAGAACAGAAAGCATATCTTGGAGATCCTGCAAACGTAAAATTGATAAGCCTTGGCCACAGCTTTGATATGGGGAATGAGAGATAGTGAGGAGTTGAGGATGATTCCTAGGTTTTGAGCCTGAGGTAATAGGAGGATGGCGTTGCCCTCTCCAGTAATATGGAATGGGGGTAGGGAGAAGAAAGATTATGAGTTTGGTTTTGCACCTGTTGAGTTTATGATGTCTATTGGATATAGAGTTCAAGATGTCTGCAAGGCAAGTTGGAGATGTGAGATTGGAGGTCATTGAAGAGGTCTGAGAAAAGGCTAGGTAGAACTGAGAACCATCAGCATAGAGATGGCAACTAAATCCATGGAAGCTGATGAGATCACCACATGAAGGAATGTAGAGGGAGAAATAAACTATACTTAAATCCTCCTAGGCTACAGAGAATCTTTGTCTTACAAGTTGACTCTGCTTAGGTAAGAAATACCCATAGTTCAGGAAGTCCTGTTTAAAGCATTTCTGCAAAGTCTGCCTTTATTAAAGCTGGTGCTGTTCCTGCTGCATTTCAAGAAGTAAGCATTTAGTCCTCTGCATTGCTCTCCATGGAGTCTCAAATACGCAACTGCTCAAAACTCAAAACGATTTAAACAAAATCTTACCATGTCAAAATAATAAATCTATACCTACTTATGTGTGATGCAAGTCCCCTTTCTAAGTTTGGTTGTTCCAATCAGTGCCTAAGACAAGTAGTTTTCAGGTCATTTAATTCCTGTTGAATCACCATCTTTGATGATTTAACTCCTGCAATATCCCTGCTTCTTTAAATTTCTTGCTTAAGTTACTTGAAAACTGTTAAAAAAATAAATAATTTTTTGTGGTGGTGGTGACAGGACATGCCTTCAACAGGGGTGGATATTTGTTGGTTTCTTTTAGACTGCATTTGAGGCAAAGGACATAACTCTCAGAGAGTGACTTTGCTGTCCAACATCCAGCAAAGTTGATTCCCATCTGTCTTGGACTGTCTCATTATACCTTGAACTCTAATCTCATGCAAAGAGCTAAGGACAGTACCAGGTACATAGTAGATGCATAATCCTTTTTTCTTCATCTTTTACTTTCTTTCCCTTAACAATTGCATTTATTCTCAGTCCTTCAATTCTCAAGCTTCACAAATATTTCCCAGATATACAATGCCCCTTTCATGCATTATTGTGTTTCATAGATATCTGGGTTAGTGTCTTGTCTCCCTGCAAACACCTTCAGAGGAGGGTCTGTGACATCTAAATTTTATATCCAGTACCTTGTACAATGTCTGGTACCCTCGAGGTGTTTGATAAATGCTAGTCAATTGAATAACTATACGTAAAGTAGTTCCTAATATAATAAGCTTGTATTTATAGCTGATGTTGTAAATTCTTTTTGTTTTTATTCAGAGAGCTTTAAGAAAGCTGCCTTGGGTTTGCCCATTTGTCAATGTAGGTCACCCTGTTACTGTTGAGAGAAAATTATTGTTCTCACATCAATTGTAGGTATCTACTTGTTTCTTTTTAAATATATTGTCATCTTTCCAAAATGTTTCCAATTTAATGTTTCCCTTTACATTCACTGAGGGAAGGGGATAAAGAAAAAAATTCCTAGACTTATCAGGAAAAGCCCTGAATTTGTGCCAACTCTGCCTCTAACCATCTGGGTGAACTCAACAAAGTGATGCTAACTCTCTGAGCCTTAATGTCCTCATCTGTAAAACAAGGAGAGTAATATGCACTATTTATCTCCAATTATCGTTTATGAGAAAAGTGTTTTATAAACTCTAATGTCCTAGATAAAAGTGAGCTGATGAAACAGCTGAGGGTGTTCTTTCTCAATTGGAGAGGGCAGGTTTGCTTTCCTAGTCTATTGGTGTCTTTTGACAAAATCATAAATTATGGGATTGACCAAAACAATAGATTATTGGCCTCACATGCATTTGTATCATCAAAGTTCTCTTGTTTCTGACTCACACTTTGGGCTTTGGTGTCTTCTTCCAGGACTGACTTTTCTGGGAAGATGCAGAACCACACAGAGCTCACTGAGTTTATCCTGCTGGGAATCCCTCACACAGAGGGTCTGGAGACTGTGCTCTTCATCATCTTCTTTTTCATCTACCTCTTTACCCTGGTAGGGAACTCACTCATTCTGCTGGCCATCTTATCCTCCTCTCGCCTTCACACCCCCATGTATTTCTTCTTGGGACTTCTGTCGATTTTTGACATATTTTTCCCTTCAGTGACCTCTCCAAAAATGCTATGGTACCTCTCAGGGCAAAGCCAAGCTATCTCTTATAGGGGCTGTGCCTCCCAGCTCTTCTTCTACCATTTCTTGGGGTGTACTGAGGGTGTTCTCTATTCTATAATGGCTTATGATCGTTTTGTTGCCATTTGTCACCCACTGAGATATACAGTCATTATGAGCCCCAGACTTTGTGTGGTCCTGGTTATGGGTGCCTGGTTGGTGGGCTGCACTGATGCCACCATCTTGACTACATTCACTTTTTCATTATCCTATTGTGGCCCAAATGAAGTGAGCTATTACTTTTGTGACATTCCTGCTGTCTTACCCCTTGCCTGTACTGACAGTTCCCTGGCCCAGAGGGTAGGTTTCACTAATGTTGGTCTTCTGGCTTTAACATTATTTTTCACTATTCTTGTCTCCTATACACGCATTGGGATAGCCATTTTGAGAATTCGTTCAACTGAAGGAAGGCGCAAGGCCTTCTCCACTTGTAGTGCCCACCTCACTGCAATCCTGTGTGCCTATGGACCAGTCATCATTATCTATCTACAGTCTACACCCAACCCCTTGCTTGGTGCTGTGGTTCAAATATTGAATAACCTGGTATCTCCTATGCTGAACTCTTTAATCTATTCTTTGAGGAATAAGGAAGTAAAGAGAGCCCTAAAAAATGTGTTATACAGGTCAGGAATCATTGGAGAGGTGTAGCTAATGGGCCAGGTCTGCTTCTCACAATTATCTCTTCAAATCTTGTTTGATCTTTTGGTTTCTTTTTGGGTTCCATCTTAGAAATCAAATGATAAAAGGAATATATTTTTCTGTCATTTCTACATTTTTCTGCCTCTAAAATCTGAGGTGTGGATACTTTCATGACCTCTTTGTCCTGTGATGAACCTTAGATAAAAATAATACTCTTTGAATGTGGAAACTGTGGTATGGGGGTGGGGGGTAAAAGCTGGAGAAGGTCTGAAAACTCAAAAGACACACTAGTTTTGTTTTATATCTTTCATCGGTGTATCAGTATTGTGATGAAATGCCTAGGAAAGAAAGATTTGATCTTCTAAGCATATCAATTTATTTAACAATACTTCCATTGCCCAATACACCAGGACAAAGACCCTTCCTTAGCTTAAGGCTAGACTCAAAATACAGGGAGATATAGATTTCTTATTGTTTTTAAATGGAACCTTTCCCCCAGTTAAATGTCAAAATATTTTTTTATCAATTTTTATAAGATTTCAAATTCCAAAGTTTCTCCCTCCATCCTAACTCTCTCCTCTCTTCTTTACTTCCATTCTTCTGAAAATGTTAGGCAGTTTGATATAGCTTATACGTGTACTGTCATGGAAAAAGTATGTCCATATTACAATTGTGAAGGAAGAAGATCAAAAGAAAAAAAAACACAAGAGAATAAAATAAGTGAAAAAAATATGCTTTGATCTGCATTCAGAGTACATCAGTTCTTTATCAGGATATGGATGGTATTTTTCCTCCATGAGTCTTTTATACTTCCCTTGGATCATTGCCTTTCTGAGAGGAGCTGATCCATGCATAGCTGATACTGTGTAAAATGTATTCCTGGTTTTGCCAATTTCTTTTTGCATCAATTCATACAACACTTTCCAGGTTTTCCTGAAATCTACTTGTTCATAATTTCTTATTGCAGAATAGTATTCCGTTATATTCATATACCATACCTTGTTCAGTCATTCTCAGTTGGTGGGCATCCCCTGAATTTCCAATATTTTGCCACCACAAAATAGGTTGCTATAGATATATTTGCACATGTGGATCCTTTTCTCTTTTTTACGATCTCTTTGGGGTATAGAACTAGCAGTGAATTGAAGGGCTGTTGTCTTTGTCCTTTGTTCTTGAGGAGGACCATGACATCAGGAAGATAATGGCATGACTTGCAAATGAATTGGATGCCTCACTTTCTCCTCCACAGACATCTGGCCAGATATAGATCAGGACAACTGGAAATGACCTATAGTTTTGTTGCTCTTTTGGCATACTTCCAAACTGCTCTTTGGAATGGTTGAGTCAGTTTATAACTACCAACAGGACAAAAATGTCCCAATTTTCCCACATCTTCTTTAGCATTTACCATTTACCTTTTCTGTCATATTAACCAATCTGATAGGTGTGAGATGGTACGTTAGAGATGTTTTAATTTGCATTTCTCAAATCAAAAGTGATTTAGAGCACTTCTTCACATGTGTATAAATAGCTTTGATTTCTTTATCTGAAAACTGCTATTCATATCCTTTGATAAAAATCAATTTGGGAATGTCTTGAATTCTTATAAATTTGACTCAGTTCCCTTCATATTCGAGAAATGAGGCCTTTATCAGAAGCACTATAAAGTTTATTTCCTGTCTTTCTCGTTTCCTTATCATCGTGGTTGCATTGGTTTCATTTGTACAAGTGTTTTAATTTAATATAATAAAAGCTATCTATTTTACCTTTTGTAATGCTCTCTATCTCTTGTTTGCTCATGAATTCTTCCCCTCCCCATATATCTGACAGGTAGACTAATCCTTGATCTCCTAATTTTCTTTATGGTGTCACCTTTTATGTCTAAATCATACCAAAGATCTGTCATATCTAACTTTTCTAACAAATCTATTTACCTCCTTAGTTCCTTGTTTTGTTTTTTTGGTTGGACTTAGCCAGTTTTGAGATGGGACAGCTGAGGTCCCCCACTAGCTTAGTGTTGCTGTCTATTTCTTCCTGTGACTCACTGACTTCTTTAAGAATTTGCATGCTATACCACTTAGTATATGCATTTTTTAATATTGATACTGATTTAATATTGATTAATATTGATATTTCTTCATTGTCCATGATGCTTTCTTTATCTCTTTCAATTAGGTCTATTTTTGCTTTTTTTTGTTTGAGATCTGCTTTTTTATTTCAGCTGAAGCATAATAGTCCTTTATGTCCTCCTGTATCTTTAATCTGTGTTTCTCTGCTTCAAGTGTATTTGTTGGAAACAATATGTTGCAGGATTCTGGTTTTTGATCCACTTCATCATTTGCTTTAGTTTTATTGGAGAGTTCATCCCATTCACATTAAAGTTATGATTTCTACCTGTGTATTTCCCTCCATCCTATCCTTCCTCCTGTTCTGTCCTCTCTCTCCTTTAATCCTTTACCTGCTCACCAGTGCTTTGCCTCTGTCTACCGCCTCCTCTGATTTTCTCTCCCTTCTGTCAGTCTCTCTCTCCCCCTCCCCAGCCCCTTTACTTGATCTCCTCCCCTTCTACTTCCCTGTCAGGTAATATAAATGTCAATAATCAACTGACTGTGTATATGATTCCCTCTTTGAGACAATATAGATGAGAGTAAGGTTCAAGAGATCCCCACCCTCCCATCTTCCCTTCCACTGTAATAGGTCCTTTGGACCTTTTCATGAAAATTAATTTACCCTATTCTATCTCTCTCTTGTTTCTTCACCCATTGTACTCCTCTTTCTCATCCCTTAATTTTTATATGTCATTCCCTCAAATTCACCTTATTTACCATATACTCTGGCTATATATATTCCTTCTAGGTATACTCTTAGTGGTACAATTTTTACAAATTACAAGTCTCATCTTCCTGTGTTGGGATGTAAATTGTTTAGCTCCATTGAATCCCTTATGCTTTCTTTTAACTTTTTACCTGTTTATGCTTCTCTTGAATCTTGATATTGAAAGTCAAATTTTTGGTTTAGTTTGGTCTTCTTATGAAATCTTGAAATCCTTCTATTTCATTGATTGACTATTTTTTATTTGCCTTGATGTATTATGCTTAATTTTCCTGGGTAACTGATTCTTGATTATATTCCTAGGTCCTTTGCTTTCCAAAATATTAGATTCCATGATCTTCACTATTTAATGTTGCAGGTGCCAAGTTCTGTGTAATTGTGATTGTGGTTTCCCAATATTTGAATTGTTTCTTTCTGACCACTTGTATTACTTTTACCTAGACTTGATAGTTCTGAAATTTGGCTATAATGTTCCTTGGAGTTTTTATTTTTGGATCTCTTTCCTGAGGTGATCAGTGGATTTTTTCAATGCCTATTTTGCCCTCTGATTCCAGGACATTACAGCAGCTTTCCTTGATAACTTCTTGAAAGACGCTGTCCAGATCCTCCTTTGGATTATGGCTATCAGGTAGTTGTGTGACTCTGATATTATCTCTCTTGGATCTATTTTCCAGGTCAGCTGTTTTAATACCATTTTTTTCAAGGGCAATTGGAGTTAAGTAACTTTGCCAGGGTCACAAAGCTAGTAAGTTTCTGAGGCCAAATTTGAACTCAGGTCCTCCTGACTCCATGGCCAAGGCTCAATCTACTGTACTACCCAACTACCCCTATTCTTATTCTGCCCTTCTCCAACCATTTCTAGCTCTAGCAAACATTCATTAATGGATTGAGGACCCCCGAGATAATTGTTTCTGTAAATGATACCTATAAATATTTACTGCAGTCCTTTAGACTTTTCAACCTCCCTCTCTCCTCTAGAGTCGTGTGAGTCCAGTGGCAAGACACAAGTCAAGATGACTGGTGATTGCCCAGGACACAGTGGGTAATAATCATTTATATAGCACCTACTACACAGGCACTGTATTAAGCACCTTATTTTTTAAACAAATATTATTTAATTTAATTGATTATCCTCACAACAACCCTGCAAGCTAGGTGATTAGGTTTTAGGAAGGTAATTTCAACAGCTAAGTGAATGATACATTAGAGAGGGGAAAGACTAGAAAACAAAAGTCCAAATAGGAGACTTGTGCAATAGTCCATGCAAAATGTAATACCTATATGATATTCTATAGTCATCTATGGTTACTATACGAGTGAATAGAAGAGCACATCTACAAGAGATGCCAGGGAGGTACAATAAACAAGATGTAGCAATTGAATGAATATATGGGTGAGGGTGAGTGAAGATCTGAGAATGACTCTAAGAATGTCAGTTTGGGTGATGGGAAGGATGGTGGTGACCTCAACAGGAAAGGGGGACTTTGGAATAAAGATGGGTAGTTTTAGCCAGGGGGAGAAGATGGTGAATTCTGGTTTTAGATATGTTGAATTCAAGATGCCTATGAGATCTCCAATAAGTAGTAAAACTTGCCCCCTAAACCCTAACGTGCTGTGTAACTAAAGTACACTATGAGTCACAAAGGATACTAGAAAAGAACAAGGAAGGGGATTAATTAAATTAGTCAACCTGAGTGAAAAAGTAACTCAAAGGCTATTTGAGATGGAAGGGAAGAAACCAGTCTACAGAGAAGTGAGTCACCTCAGATCACATAGCTAATTGTATTGTTAATGTATTTTTGCTTGATGGGAATGTCTTTCCCATCCATTAATATGCTTAAGTCACATGGAAGCCTGAATCACATGAAGCTTATGGTGGGAGGAGCTTGATGAACAGGTAAAGCAGGAAATGGTGGAGAAGAAAGTGTGGAGCAGAGCTGAGAGGAACTTGGTCACAGCAGTTAGAGCTGAGAGAGGGAAAGGAAGCAAGGCAGCAAGCTATGAGTGTTCATTTGTGGGAAGGCCCTAACAGGGGGAAGGCTTGGGGATAGTGGTGCCTACTGCATTGTTATTGTGAATAGATTTCTTTGTTGCTGTGATGGATTTGACTTTCTGGTGTTGGGATTCAGTTTTCTGGTGTTTAAATAAATATTTTGGTTCTCTCTTCCATGTGGAGAGTCTGTTATATTTGGCTATAAAGAATTATGCCAGCATAGTCATAGCCATAGGCTCTGTGAATAATTCACTGCTGCTACACTAGTAAATGGAAGAGTTACTCCTACTTACTGAACCCAAGTTTTCTTATCCCACATCCAATAACACTACAACATGATCAAAGAAAATACACTGACAGTGGGTTTATATCATAATCTTCCTATATTAAGAATACTGTTAAACTTCAATATTTCTAGGATCTGTGATTTTGTTGGCTTTGGAATTCTCTCCATCGGTGTAATCAGAACTTCTCTACAGTTTGAAATGATTTTCAGTCACTCTTGATCAGCCTAATGATAATCTCTTTGAACTTAGCTAGAGTAGTTCTCTACCAGAGATACATTTCATCACAAGTTCCATATTTTTTTGTGCAGAGTAGGAAAGAAATTGTGCCTCCCTATCTTACCAAGCCTGGAAGTCAAGTGGCTGCTCATAGGCCCAATCCTACTCCTGATTAATATGAAAGCACTGACCTGCTTCATTTTTGCAATCTGGGTTTGTTCAACTCGCTCTTAGAGGGCTCACCACATTGGTGTCAAACTTAGTGAGGATACCTGATAAGTTTTAGTCCTACTATAGTTCAGAACTCCCAAACTCAAGCAATTTACCAGTCCCAGCCTCCTTAGAAATCAGGATTATGGATATATACCAGTATAACTTGCTTGAGCTCATACTCAAGAGGACAAATTGTCATTATTCAATTAAAGTTTGTGGTGTACCTATGTTTAAAGAATAATCAGTTACATTTACAAGTCAGTGTAAGCATGAGTTCTTAACCTGGGATCTATGAACTTGTTCTTTGTAAAAAAAAATGTATCTAGCTAGCTAGCTATATAGACATAGATATAGATGCCTATATTTCAATATAATTGGTTTTCTTTTTGATAGTATGTATTTTATTTTATATGCTTACAAACATTCTAAGAAGGTCTCCACAGCCTTCAACAAAAGGGTCCATAGCACAAAAATGTTAAAAACCTCTGGTGTAAAGGGACTTCTAAGTCATGTGACCAATGAGATAGAGGACTAGACACAAGACAAGAGAACAAGAAGACAAGAGAACAAGAGGCCCAACCAAGAAATGATGTAATGAATTAACACTAAGGAAGGCTAATCCTTTAAGCTGATTCAGCACCCTTTCCTCACTGACCTCCATATTTCACTGGAGGGCACAAACAGACCTGGCCTTTCAAAGATAGGTAGAACTTTAATAAGTAAAAAATGTTCTATATTAATGAATACTGTGAGTAAATGTAAATAGCTGTGTTTGGGAAATGGTGACTAGTCTAGTTTGGTAAGAATGTAAGATACAAGAAAAGGAACAACTGTATAATAAAAGGTTGAAAAGGTACTTCTCAACCTCTCAAAGCTCATTCCTCCTCCTCCATCCCACTAGTTTCAGTTTCTTGATGTGGCTATAGGAAAGCTGATAGCAGCAGCTTTGGACTACTCTCTGCTTTAGGAGATAGGATAGAAAGTTCACTTCATTGAAGGCAGGTCTGGAAGGTAGAGCCAGCTGCTCAAATGAAGCAACTCATTGAGTTCTGCTTGGATCCAGGTGTTTATCATAATGGATGGGGAAAAAAATTGGGGGGAACTAACACTTAAGGAACTTCCATTGTGATGGGAAAGAAGACCCCAAAGTCTAAAAGTACAAGAAAATATCCCCTCACCACCATTTCCTGACGCCCCCAAATCCATTTTCCTCAGCTTAGTACTCCTATGATGCTTCCTATCACTTCGTCATTATGTCAGTAACTGGTATAAATGAACCTCATTGGCATAATTTGTATTCCAATCTATGTTCATTGGTTATGTTCAAGAGGAAAATAGTTAAATAATTTGGGGTAAGAGAAATAAGTCACATTCTGACTCTGTTACACACAACCTCTACATATAACCTCAGGAAGTCACTTACTCTCTACTGGCCTTGGTTTCTTCATTTGTAGAATAAGTGAGTTGGTCTAGATAATACCTCCATTTCCTGCTAGCTCTACATTGTATGATACTATGGTCCTATGACTAAGGTGTAATTTGGATAGATGGGGTGTGGGCAAGCTGGGCAAGGTAAGGATTGTGGACTTTTTTCAACAAGCAACAAACATATAAGTATTGTGAAGGAAGGCAGTGGAATAGGCAATATGATTAGAGCAGTACATTGCACTAGGAAAATTAACCAAGTAGTGTCAGACAGTTTGGAACAGGAGAGACAAGATGTAGTTACACTAGTTTGGAGCCATTGAAAGTCCAGGTAAGAAGTAATGAAAGCCTCTCCTGTGGTGGAAAAATCAACTATCAGGTTGCTAGTCTCTGATCTGTGTTTAGAAAGGTAATCAGAAAGGGATAGCTTAGTATCATTGAAGAAGACTGGGGAGTTGATGCTGAAAAACTCCTTTGCAGGTCACCTAGGGAAACACATGCACCTGGTCATTTTCCACAAATTGCCACTCCCTGCTTGGAGAGGGAGGTAGAAAGGGAATGTGGGGAAAGAAAAAGTCTGTCCCTTGGTCGCCCTGGACTCCAGAAAAAAATGTAAAGGAAAGGTTAAAACGTAGAGATTTGGGAGTAACGTGCTATTACTGTTTTTTGTTTTATTTTTCATTATATGATTTTCCTCTGAACTTATTGTGTCCTTTCACTAGTAAAAGTTAACACCTCAGTAAGAACTTGGAAGTACATAGTTTGAGCTCATGTACACCCACAAAGTATCTTGATTCTGGTGGGCCAGAACTTAAGAAGGGCCCCAAACACCAAACTGGGAATCAGTCTAGTTCATTGTAGTATAGTTTGTGGACTTCATCATCCTCCCTTTCCTGAATATTGGATCAGCATTTGTGCTTCTCCAGTTCTGTGGTACTTCTCTAATTCTCCACAATCTTCCTTTTCAATGCAACTCTGAATCTTTTACAAAGGGACCATTGACTTCAAAAGATATAATCACAAATTCGCAAACACCCCATCACAAATCCCTCCATGCTTTGTACCACTTCTGTCTCAGGAGAGGGGAAGGGGACTAAATTCATACCTTGATTCCTATTACAGCCTCTATGGGGCTCAAGTCCAAAAGTACCCTGCCTTCTCAATCACACTGGCACTCTGGGCAGTACTACCCCACCTGTCTTCCTGGCTCCTGTAGCTCAAACTCCTGGTCCTATGGGTTTCATGAGAATCTTCTCTAGTTCCTGCAACTAAGGAGAACTAACAACACAGAACAGAAACAAACATGCCTAGGCCCATTTCTCTGATTTGGGATAAAAGAGAGGCAAGTAGGGGAAGGCAAGATCCTCCTCTCTCACCAGTTCAGTTCATGGCATTCATGCTGAATGCAGCAGTTAGGAGTCTTGAAAGAGTGTAGCCAAAAGGATAGCAGTTGAAAAAATAGTGTAAGAAGAGAGACTAGGTGGGTTTCACCAGTTTTAAAGATGGAGGCAGCCAATCAAAGAGGGTCTATATTAAAAATATATACTTTTTTTGGTTGTGAATTTCACAAACATCAACAAGCACAAACATTTTTATCTGCAATGAAGAATAGAAAATTAGAATTGCTTGTAGATGAATGAATGAGTGAATGAATGAATCAAATTCTTAAATCCTTATTATGTGCCAAACACTGGGAATATAAATTTGAAAACAATGACAGAATCTTAAATTCTTTTTTAATTTATTTTCAGTGTTCCACAATCACTACCATACAACCTAGATTTTTTTCTTCCCCCCCCCACTTCCCTCCTCCCTCCCTGAGATGGCATACAATTATATATAGGTTCTACACATACATTCCTATTAAATATATTTTCACCATAGTCATGTTGTATAGAAGAATTAAAATGAATGGGAGAAATCACATAACAAACCAAAACTTATTATAAAAGAAAATGATCTGGTTCAATCCGCAACTGAATTGTATAGTTCTTTCTCTGGATGTGGAAGGCATTTTGCCTTAAAAGACCATTAGGAATTTTTTAAAGTCCTTGCATTGCAATGAAGTTCTAAGTCTACCAGGAAAAATCCTCGCACACTGAGACCCTTTAATTCTAATGGGGGAGACCATGTACATAGTGGAGTAGTAGCTAGAAAAAGGTATTTTGGTCTGGAAAATTGCAGGAATGTTGAGTGGAATAATAAAGGAGTAGGTAGAATAGAAGCACTCCACTGATAAAGAATGACAGAGTTCATTGGATCATAGTTCATGGTTCCAGAAGTGGGGGAAGAAGGGAGCAGGGAGGAATGTGTATGCAGGCACCAAGAGTGCTGGCAAGGAAGCTGTGGGGGAGGAGTTGGGAGAGAAGGGAGTAAAGAAGAATGTGAAATTGTACATGTATCAATGCAGTTTTTAAAAAGTCTATATTAAATTTATCATTGTAGAACCAATGCTGCCTTGTTTGCCTGCAACCCATTCTGAACTACCTTCTATCTTCTATGTATTTTAAAAACAACTTGTCTGTGCTCTTGTCCTTTTTTCCCCTGAATTGCCATTTCTACCCTATGGTGTTCCCCCACAATTTTCCAACAATAAAACACAAACTCTTCCCTTATAATGAGCAATTACAATCAAGCAAAACAAATTCACATATTGATCATGTCTGGAATGTGTGCCTTATTTTACATTAATGGTCTGTCACTCTTTGCCAAGAGTCAAGAGGTATTCTTAATCATAAGCCTTTCGGAGTCAGGACAGGTTAACCAAAATTTTTATGTCATTCTTTTTTTTTCCTTTAAAATATAGCTAATGTATAAATTGTTCTCCTGATTATACTTAATTCTCCTGGACCAATTCATGCAAGCCTTCTCAGATCTCTCTAAATTCATCTTTCATTGTTTCTTATAATGTGATAATATTCTATTACATTCAGATATCACAATTTGTTCAACCATTCCTCAGTTGGTATCTAATTTTTTTCTAGCTCTTTAATGAAAAGGGCTGAAATAAATATTTTTCATATATATATAGGTTCTTTCCCTCTGTCTTTGGTCTTTTCTGAATAAATGCCTAGTAGTAGTATTTTTGAATCAAAGGTTATTCTCAATGTAGAGAATTTGGGGTAGAATGTCAAATTACTTTCCAGAAGGGTTGGACTACTTCAGAGAATTACCAGCAATATACTACTCATCCTCCCATATTGCTTTCAACAATTATCAATTTTATTTTTTTTTGTTTTGTCAATGTGATGTGTGAGGTAGAAATGGGAATTATTTTCATTTGCATTTCTCTTTTCATTTTGCATTATTAGGATTCTGGAGCAATTTTTCATTTGGTTATTTGCTTATATTCTTCTGGTAATCCAGTTAACATCCCTATACTATTTATTCACTGAAGATCCTCTGCAGTCTTTCAAAGTTCATAGCTCAAAAATCATGTCTCCTTAACTCTTGGTGACCAGAACTGGAAAACTTATGTCTATAAAATGCTAGTAAACACCATTGGCTTGATAACTCAGAACAATGAGGAGCTGGATGATATCTGAATTGCATACCTTAATGACAAGCTATTTAAATTTATCACAACCACATATCTAGTAGAAGCAGGTTGTGTGTTAAATAAAGATAAACTCCTTTTCCTGTCAGTTAAAGCTTCTTTTAGATTCTTACCAGAAGTGATGACTCAGAATTATTCATGTTTTTCCATTCATTGTCACTATGAAATTAAATAAGTGTTCCAACAGAAAGATGTTTGTCCTTAGAAGTAATAAAATCACTTGTCACACTTAATTATACTTAAGACTTCAGGAAACATTTTGAAAATCACTTGTATTTATTACCATAATACTGGCTCTTTATGGCTGTATCCCTATGCAGTGAAAGCCAGTTAATTTTCCATGTTAAGGTTATAGGGTGATTGTGGGGGAGGCAAAAAAGTATTACTCATTTTAGGAAGGTGGGAATATAGAAACTATGAAATGAGATTTCATTGTATCCATTCCTTTGATTGAAAGTATAATAGTGCATTCCTTATGGAATTAAAATTTGCCTGGAGGAAAACCAAGCTCAGGCCTACCTTAGGCATTACTGGAACACTTGCATTTTGCATATTATAAAGTTGTTGTAAGAAAAGCATCACCATCATTATTATTAGCATGGTGGATTGTATTTTAATGAGAAAATCTTGTGGTTTACAAAGAGAATAGACAGCTGAAATTCCCCAGTGAAGTCTGAGGTCACACTCTTTTCCTGTTGACCTGTTTTAACTTGAAGATGTTAAGGACTTTTGATTTTCTCTCATGGTATCTATGGTGTATACCACTGCTGAGGTTGGAGTGGAGAAACCAACACATTCAGAGAAGCATTTTGTGAATCTGTGAGACTCTGGAGACTGTTTTGTCAAGAAATATAAATATATACACACACAAACATAAGTATATATATATATATATGTATGTGTGTGTATGTATATATGTCTGTATATGTATGTGTATGTGTGTGTGACATCTCTACCAAAGTGTTCTCTTTTCTAAAATCTCAAGATACCCAAGGTCTAATTGCTCCCCCTGCTCTACAGATTCCCTCAGTGTGTGATGTTTTTGGATATGAGAACCCAAAAGGAAACTAAGAACAGTTTTAATTCTACCATTACTCTTGTGTGAGTGCTGGGGTTTCTGATATCAAGGAAAGAATCACTGTAATGCATAAGGAAAGTCAATTGTTCAAAATCTGAGTGATTTTGCCTGCTCAGGATAGCACTTAGGAACTCTAGCTACAAAGCACTAGCCCTGCTTCATGGCACCTAAAGCAGAAGGAGGCATGGATAGAAACACCCCCATCTTTCCTTTACACGAAATTAGAGAAAAGGAAGAAAGATAACCTAATTCCCATTCAAATGAACTTCCCCTTGACTATGGAATTCCTAATTTTCTGGCCATCTATTTGCTTTGCAGAGTGAAAATACAGTGGAATAGGGCTGTCAAATGATTAGGGACCACCTTCCTATAAGAAAATTCAGATTAGCAGGTATGAAGCAAATTTATGAGCCTGGAGATGGCTGACTGCAACTCTTGGACCCAGAGAATTCAGCAGGTTTTACCTGGCCATACAGGAGCAAAAAGGAAAGGCTAAAAAGTTTGGACAACATTGTATGAAACGTTTAGCTCAACTTTTGCTGTGACAAGAGTTTTGCTGTTTCTGGAGAAGCAGAATAACTTAGAGGATAGATGATTAGACTTATAGTTAGGAAGACTTAGGTCCCATTTGGCCTCTGGTCCTTACTAACTCTGTGATCATGCAATACTTACTTAACATTTTTGAGCCTCAGTGTCTTTATCTGTAAAATGGAGTTAATAAAACCTGTAACACTTACTTTAGCTAGGTAGCACAATGGGTAGAAAGAACACTGGGTATAGAGTCAGGAAGACCTTACTTCAAATATGGCCTCAGACACATACTAACTGTGTGACCCTAGGCAAGTCACTTAACCTTCTTTACCTCAGTTTCCTCACCTATAAAATAATCTGAAGGAGGAAATGACAAACTACTCCAGTATCTTTGCAAAGAAAAGTCCAAACGGGGTCCCCAAGTGTCAGATACCACCGAAATGACTACACAGCCACAAGAACCTTTACTTTACACTACTGTCAGGAGGTTCAAATGGGATGCTGTATACAGAGTGCTTGGCAAATTTTAAAGTGATATACAAAGTCAGTATTTTTCTACATGATATAGGGATTGGTAAAAATCCATGCCTTGAGTCACTATCTGAAGTAGTGTTTATTAGAAATATTTGTTTTAGAAAAAGAGGTCAATCAATGGAACAGATCCAGTATACAATATAGAACAAACTGAATGCTATAGCATAGTGTTCAATAAACCCAAAGACCCTAGCTACTGGTGTAAGGATTCACTGTTTGACAAAAAATCTTGGGAATGTGGGACTGGCAGAAATTAGGTATGAACCAACACCCTACACCACATGCTAAGATAAGTTTCAAATGGGTATATGCCTTAGGCATAAAAGGTGACATTATAAACAAAATAGAAAGGAAGAAATTAAGTTTTGAATCTATGGATCAGGGAACAGACCAGACAATAGAAAGGATCCCAAAACATAAAAGTTGACAATTTAGATTACAAATAAATTTTGAAAGGTTTTAATGTAAAACCAAATGCAATAAAAATTAGAAGGAAAATAAGTTATGGAGGGAGGGGGAGAGAAATAATATTTGCAACAAGTTACTCAATGAAGATCAATATCTAAGATACATAAGGAACAAATTCAAGTTGAATTTGAGTGGTGGGTGGAGAGAAGAAGAATGGACAATGGATATGAATAGATAGTATTCAAGGGAAGACATACAAGTTATCAACAACCATATGAAAAAGTGCTCCAAATCACTAATAATTAAAGAAATACAAATTAAATCAACCCTCAGGATCGACATCAGACCCATGATGTTGGCAGAGTTGACAAAAAGAAAAAAAATTGAAAGAGAATGGAAAGATGGTCAAAGTTAAGCTTTGTGGAATTGTATAGTGGTCTAGTTATTCTTAAAAGCAATTTGGAACTCTGCCCCCAAAGTCACTAAACTGTGCACATCCCTTCAATAGCATGAATAAGAGTCTTCTGATTCTTTATTGTTGTTGTTGTTGAGGCCTGTCAGTCATGTCTGACTCTCCATGACCCCATTTGGGGTTTTCTTGGCAAAGATACTGCAATGATTTGCCATTTCCTTCTCCAGTTCATTTTACCTAATGCTTAGTGTCTGAATTTCTCCTTAAATATCAACATCTCCTCAAACTATTACATCTGGAATCAGAGTCAGATTCAGTAAACTATAATTTGTAGGTTCCATTTTCATCTCTTCCAAGTCTAGAAAAAGAGATGAACATTTGCTCTTCTCCAATGCTTTGCCATTTCTCTGATTCTCCAAAATCTTTCAAAGGGCATTGACAGTCAGCAATCATATTTCCTTAATTTCTTTTCACCCAGACTGGCAACTTTAAGACTATAAAACTCTAGTCAACATCACTAATTCAGCTAGAACTGGGAATGCCCTTCTATCATCATGTTAGAAGTGAACCCATTTAAGAAGCCCCCAACAGTGAGAAGAAACATGCTCACCTTAAATACAGAATAATGCCTGTTGTGAGATCAGGAAGTCTTTTATTAAGCTTTATGTCCATTCCCCTTGAATGGACAGGTAGCCTCCCCAGTAAGGTTACAAGGTTACAACATGTGTAGGAAGATGGGGTTTCTTATGCTGTTTTCTGAACTGTGGATCTCCCACCATCCCCTGGCCATATGACTCCATGTTCTCTTCTCTGATAGGCCCTACCTCACACAACTCCTTGGGCCTGGGCATTAATTTCTGACCTGTCCATGCTAGGTCACAACCCCTATCACCTAGGAATGTGGACAACAGACTTTACTTCCCACAATCAGAATCTCCTAACTTTTTAAGAGATATAGTTTATATTAGTCATATGAACAATTTTAAATAATGCCCATTAGATAAACTCTAAACTTCTTGGACTGGCATTTGAGGTTGGCATTTTTAGACAAATAGATGAATTGAGAGACATTTTGGTATAATGCACATTTTGGTTCAATGACTCATATTTTTCTATTCACTTTTATTATAGAATTAGATAAATTTTCCACTAGATAGACCTTTGTTTCAAATCTCAATGTAGTTAAATGGCATTTGTGACCATTCATAAAAACTGAGGAAAGACATTTTTAAAATTATGTATTGCATTTATTCTCATGATGTTTGCCCTTAAAGATCTTAGTTTTATAGTGAATGAATAAATAAATGAACAAATGAAGGAAATAGTACATATCCTATGGTAGGCATTAAGGATTCAAATTAGAAAAGTAAGACATACAGGTTGATAAGAATTGGTAACAGGACAGATAGAAAAGCTCAGGGATCCATAGGATGAATTTGCAGAATGAATAGTAATGCATGGGGTTTGGGTGGGGTCTGGAAGAGGACAGGAGAGATTGTAAGGCTCTGTGAGACAGATAGTGTCATTTAAGGGCAGCATTATATGGTTAACACCTCCCTCTTAGTATTGTGAGTGCCAGGCAGCTAGGTGGATAGAGCACCAGTGCAGGAGTCAGGAGGACATGAGTTCAAATCTCACCTCAGACACTTGACACTCACTAGCTGTGTGACCTTGGGCGAGTCCCTTAACCCCAATTGCCTCATCCTGGGTCATCTCCAGTCATCCTGATGAATATCTGTCACTGGACTCAGATGGCTGTGGTGGAAAAGTGAGGCTGGTGACCTGCACAGCCCTCACTCACTCAAAACAAAGAAAAGTGCAAGTCATGTCATCATTTCTCTGATGGCATGGTCTTCTTCAGCAATGAAGGATGAACATACACACAGTATTGTGAGTGGTCATTTCCACCTGTGGTCAGGAACTAGGAGGGATGGTGAAAGGGTCAAGGGCTCAGGGACTTTGAAAAGAAGGAAAATAGGATTAAGAATTAGAGAAAGACAAGCATTATGTTCTCCCTCCTGTGTAGATGGGAATAGGGAGGTTGTCATTTAGCCTGCAAGGCAGAAGCTAAAAGTTCTGATGGCAAAAAGTAAGGGGAAGGAAGGAGAGATCTTAATAAAGATCTAGACAAGTGGTGGTTTGGGTGGAGGGAAAAGCTCTCTCTTACATCTAATGATTAAAAACCTTTTTTTTTTTTTGTACTTGCATTTTTAAAAATAATTGGGGTTTTGGAGTGGAGGAGCAGAGAGAAGCCACAATTTCTGACACTTTAGAAGTTCTATTCCTTTTATTGAAGATGACATTCCTGATGGAGTTTGTATTGGCCACTAGAACACAGCTCTGCCACCTAGTAATTATTCATTATGAAGAAAGACAGTCTTAGGTTCACCCTTGTGGTTACTCTAATACTTAAGCTAGGTACTTTACAGAGTTGTTGAGAGGAAGGTATTGTAATTAACAAGTTAATTTGCTTAAGGGAGAAGGTTGTGTGGCTTTAAAAATGCAGTACTGATCTGGAATTGGCTAGTTGAGCCCAAGGTTATTCCCTTTTCATATTCACCTCTTTTCTACCTTGGAGATATTGGAGACCTTTCATTTCATCATTCTATCTACAATTCATATAGTGCTGAGGAGAAGACCCTGGGGGAATCAACACATTCAGAGAAAGAATTAATGAACTTATGTCATCCCTTAACCTGATTTACAAGAGAAATATCATGAGATTTACCTCTACCATTGTGTTGTCTCTTTTCTACTTGCTCCTCATGCTCTACAGATTCCTTGAGTTGGTGATATATCTGAATATGAAATTACAAAGGAAGATTAAGGCCAGTTATAACCCCACCACCATTCCTGTATGAGTTGCAGTCCTCTAAAGTCTAGGAAAAAGTCACTGCAATGGGTAGGGAAAGAGTTCTGTGAGGTTCAATGTGGGTGACTTGGCCTGATGAGGAGAAGCCAAGGTTGCCAGCTACAGAACCCTCTTGCTCCACAGAACTGAGAGAGATGAGGAGATTGTGAAGACTTTTCATAATAAAAATATGGGAAATGTTGAATTTTCTAAATAAAATTTCTCTTCCATAAGGTCTCTCTCCCTGGATACCTGAGTTTGAGGTATCCAGGGCTTATGGATGGTCACTTGGTTCTCCAACCCCCCTTACCAGCTTTCTTTGTGAAAGTGCTGGAACTTGGAAGTTACTCAAATCTTCCCTTTGTTTGTTGTACTGTTGCCATATCAATGCTACCAGCTCCCACTTCTTCTCCTCTCCTCCTTTCTAAAGCCACATCAGCAGTAAAGGTAGATATCAGATGAGGAAATTGTGTTGGGATAGGTCAAGATTTCCAGGGCTTTGTCTAGTTTTTTGCACTTAGATTGTGAGCCTGTCTCCCAGTCAATGCAGAGGTGGGATAGTGGGGAAGTGGGAATCTCTGCATTAGGGTATAAAATTGTGCTTCAATTTCTGTAAGTTGTCTCCTTCCATCAGATTCCCCGACTTGGTGGAAGGACATCCCTTTCTCGAGAATTGTAATAAATCCTTTTCTTTCTGTTCTTATTGAGAAGCCTCTTCATTTATTTAAAATTTTGAGTAAGGATCTTTTTGTCCCATACAGCACCTAAAACTGAAGGAGCTGTGGAAGGAAACAGCTCCCTCTTCCCTTTATGAGAAACTTGATAAAAAGAAGAAAGATATTTCTCAGTCCCAGTCAAGCATATTTTCCCTTGGATATGTAAATTCACCCAATTTTGATCTCTCTTTCTGATTCTGATGGGGTATGAGCCCAAGCAGAGACCTTTGTCCCTTGGACTGAGAGGGTTTGGGTACCATTTTTCTGAAGAGCCTGGCCTTGGGGGGCTCCTTGGATTCCCCTAATTTGATTCAGCATTCTCTTGAAATCCAGTTCCCCCAGCCCAGGTACTCCCTGCCTTTGATCCTTCATCTTATCAGGGTACTATTGTCTGGACACTGGCCACTCCCATCAGAATCCTCCTTGGACTTGATCTACATTCCAGCCTGACTTCCCCTATCAAGACCATCCCTGGGGCCCCCAGACTACTTGGTGACACGTGGATTCTTCCCTCAATCTTTTTCTGTATAAGTTCCATCTCGCCTCCATGATGACACTCAGATTCAATCCAGCTTAAACTCTGTCTAGTTGAGTTTGTGTCTAGCCTGCTTGTAAATCTAAGCGTTACAAAGGGTTAGGCTCCTTAAGAGTCAACCCAGTATGGCAAATCTTTAATAAACTTTGTTTTTCTTTGACCTTAAGAAGGCTTGTGTCAAATTCATTTGAGCAGTACTGGGCATTTTGGTATTTTGGGGTCTCCAGCACCCCAAACCTCCATAATTCCATGGAGAACAGAATGGGGAGCCATCATTGAGGGGCACTTTTAAATGACTCTAAAGTTAAGCATCATCTTCCTACAAGGATCTCCAGAGAAAGAACTAAATGGAAACAAAGGTATTGGGTTATTAGGATCTGTAGAGGTGTAACAGAGCCCCTCTGACCCAGGGAAATCATGAGTTTTTATCTGGATGCAGACAAAAACACTGACATATAAAGAAACAAATACCTGATCACACATAAAAACCAAGATTCAAGTCCTGAATCACCTTCTCTGAAATAGTCAACTCAGTTTTATTTTTTTTTCTGTGACAAAGGTTGGCTGATTCTGAAGCTATGTGATACAGTGGATAGACTTATGAACTTACAATTAGTTAGACCTTGATTCAAATCTAGAATCTGAAACTTAGCTCTGTGACTATGGGTATGTCATTTAAATTCTTTCAAACTCAGTTTTCTTAAATGTAAAACAGAGATAAAATTTGTAGCACGTATTTCACAGTGTTTTGAGAATTATGTGAGATCAATTTGCAAAAGAGTTTTGTAAATCTTAATAGAATATAAAATTATAAGTAGTGATCACAAAGATCATGCTTGGAATCAATAGCAGACAAAAGATCTATTAGAAATGCTTGATATTTTGAAGTTGGGAGTTACCTTTCAGGTACTCCAGGAGGGCTATTTGAGGTAGATGGAATGGCTTTGCATTCCAAAGAAAGGCACTTCTTTATATTTCAAGATGTGGCCTTCAATTTCAAATTAGTATAAGCATGTTCCTCTACATATGCATTCCCTAGACACACTAAACCCTGGCCCTTGGCCAGGATTGTATTAACAGAGGTGTTCATACCATATAACCTTTTAATCTCCTAGCAGATGTCTAGACCTGGCCCTGGATGACCTCCCCTGTCACATAGTGCTGGGGATGATTTGCCTGTGAATTCAGAGTACTAGCTGACTCTGGTAGCAAAGATCCAAGGCTTATAAGTTCATGTCTGATAGCTGCTTATTTGGGGCCTTTTTCTTTTTTAATTGTGGGCAATTTTTATTCAATAATTTTAGATGTATATTGATTAGTATTCATATTCCTAATGGCAGTTACTCCATTCCTTTTCAACTTTTTCTTTTGAGCAGCGTTTATTTTATCCAAGTAAGATATCCATTTTGCTTTCCAACCCTGATATCTGCTAGTTGAAGATGACAATCTCTGATGGGAAAGGAGTGTTTGCTTCAAGAGCTTAACAGTATTCCTAATTCTAATATTTAAAAAAGACTTTTTCAACATAAAGCAAAGATGAATATATATTGTGCCAACCAAATTAAACGTCTGTCCCTATAATCTATATCACTCTTTGTTGTTCTGTCTTCCCCTAGGGCCGACTCTCTTGTGACAATTAAAAAAAACACACACAGGTGACTGAGTTTATTCTTCTGGGAATCCACACACAGAGTAGATGGAGTCCTTGCTCTTTGTTATCTTAATCAACTACCTTCAGACTTTGCCTGGGAACTTCCTTCCTCTTGACAATCATCTTCTCCTCTCTCCTTCACACACCTATGTATTTCTTCTTGGGACTCATCTATTTTTGACATATTTTTTCCTGCACTGAGCACAAATTGCTGGTCTTTCTCTCTGGAAATAGCCAAGCCATCTCTTACAGGGAATATGCCTCCCAGTCCTTATTCCATCAGGTTTTAGGGTTCACTGAGGACACTCTATACTTTGTGATGTCCTATGACTGTTTTGTTTCCATCTGTCATCTACTGCATTACACAGTAATTATGAACCTCAGATTTTGTGTGGTCCTAGCCACATGTACCTCATTGGTATGTTGTATCTAGGCCACTACACTGGCATCACTCACCTTTCTTCACTGTGGTCCCAATGAAGTAGACTATTACTTTTCTGACATTCCTCTGTCATATCTCTGGCCTGTGCTGAAAACTCAGTAGTCCAGAGGGTGGCATTCTGACTTTAATATTGTTTTTTTCACTATGATTTTCTACAGTACCTTCATTGGATGGCCACTTTGAGAATCCATTCAGTTGAAGATAGGAACAAAGTTTTCTCTACCTGCAGTGCTCACCTCATTGCCATCATGTGTGGCTATGGACCAATTATTATCTATTTTCCATTCACACCCAAACTTTTGCTTGGTGCTGTGGTTCAAATTTTGAATAACATTTTCTCACTTGTGCTGAACTCTTTAATCTATTCTCTGAGAAACAAAGAAGTGAAAAGAGCCTTGAAAAAAGTTTTGCATGAGGCAGGACTAATTGCAGAGGTCTAAATAAGGAGGCCTCAGTCTCCCTGGTCAGTCCCTTTTGCCATCTTTTTATGCAACCTGTCTGCAAATGTTAGGCATGTCTGTGCTCTCTCTCTGTCACAATTTTTTGATTTTTGGATGGTATGTGTGCCAGAAATGAGACCCATGGGAGAAAAAGTAGTAGGATGAAGAAGTTCCTGAAGAACCATCCCATTTTAGGATTTACATTCTTTTTGGAACTTAGGAAGACTCTGTGATTAAGGCAGCAGAGACTGTAATCTCATAGAAATGACCATCTTAAGGGAAATATTCTCTCTTTGAAATGTGAATATTTCTTTAGGAAAGCTTAGTTCCATTATTTCATTGGTGTGAAGAACTTTCTATATGGAAATGTCTTCCAACATTGTAGATCAGCAACTTAAAATGTAACATATTCTTAGCAAGTTGCTTGTGCTAGAGAGGTTAAGGTAGTCCTGCAAGATTACACATTCTGTATTTTTCTTAAGTTACAGACAGGACTTAAACCCATGTCTTCCTGACTCCAAGCTAGGATACCTACTGTAACCAAAAAATATTCTGATTATGGTCCATTAAGGGATAACTGAGCAGTACTGTGGTTTTCCTTTCACCTTGCCATTATAGGGGTGAGAGTCAATACCAAGTGCTCAGCTACAAGGAGTTTTTGAGACATGTGAGTACATTCTTGCTTCAGGTCTGTGTGCATCATGAGAAGCAGATGATGTCAGACATAGTTTACTTTCAGAAAATGAGGTTATTTATGGCTGATGTTTAGTACAAGATGTTTCTTGATTTCATAAAAGACACATTTCTTTTCTAATGGAGTTGGATCATTCATAGAACAATGTCAAGCCATATATAAAATTTTGCTTCTGGCTCTGAATCTGGATAACAAACTAATGAAATCCCTTTTAATAAAGCAGTATTAACCAGACAATGAGCAGCTAGATGGCACAGTGGATAGAGTACCAGGCCTAGAGTCAAGAAGGCTCATCTTCCTGAGTTCAATTCTGGTCTCAGACACTGAAATGTTAATGGAATATAAGATCTTCCCCACCCACTTAATAGGTCTCACATGGAGCCCTGGTGCAGAGTCAATAAGGCTCTGGGCCACAGAGATTCCTACACCTTCCCAATTAAGTGCTGATTTCCAGACTTCTGGGCTCTCAGCTAATCAAGTGCTGAGTCTTTGATTAGAAACTGTATATATTGTATTGCTTGGAGGGAAAGGTGTGGGTGGAGAGGGAAGCAGGCAGAGAGAGAAAGTTGAGGAGAAAGAGAGAAAGTTGAGTAGAGAGAGGGAAAGATGAGGAGAGGGAAAACTGGGGAAAGAAGAGGCTGAGGGAAGAACTTGCCTGGGGGAACTTGATCATGGGGAGGCATGAAGGAGAAAAATGCAAGTGCTGCCTGGATTGGTGACAAGTACTTTACTAAATCTTGCTTTCTGATATCTCAATAGGGATATTTCAAATAAATATTTTGATTTTGTCTTGGAAGAGGAAAGTTTGTTATATTTTGCAAACCAACCATAGAGATATGAATATCATAGCAGCTGCTGTGGGTATCACATTGACATTACAGATGCTTACTAGCTGGGCAAGTCACTTAATCCTCTTTGCTTTGGTTTTTTCATCTATAAAATGATCTGGAAAAGGAAATGGCAAAGCACTCCAGTATTTTTGACAGGAAAACCTCAAATGGTGTCACAAAGAGTCTGAAACAACTGAACAGCCAGGGAATAATTGTTGTTTACAGAGTTCTTTACAATGTACTTTTAATCCAACAACCATTTATCGTAAGTAGTACAAGTATTATTATTATCTTTTCATAGATGAAAAAACCGAAGTCCTGACAGGTTTAATGTCCTAGCTATGATAACAAGCAAGGAATTTAAACTCATTTTCTGATATTATATTCAAAGTTTTGTTCACTACCACCAGTACCACCATCCTTCTCTTCAGATTATGAAAGCTCAGATTTTGAAGAATTTTGATATAATACAAGAAATATATAAATAAAGTTATCCTGAAGCATTAGAACAAGAAGAGGAAAAAACAATAGAAAAAAAATCCACTGATCACCACCTGAAAGAGATCTTATGAAGAAAAATTATAGGAATGTCATAGTCAAATTCTGAAACACCCAGTTCAAGGAGAAAATATGAGCAACAAGAAAAAACCAGTTCAGATATGGTGGGGCCACAATTAAAATCACATAAGACCAACCTATCAGTGATGATACCAAAAGACCACACACAGGTCCTGGAATACTATATATCAAAGAACAACTGATCTGCGGTTGTGGACAAAAATGTCATACCAAGCAAAGTTAAGCATAACTCTGAATGAAAAATAAAATGTATATTCAATGAATTACCAGACTTTAAGGATTTTGTTGCAAAAACACCTGAGCTTAATAGAAAATTGGCATATGAGATCCAAGAGAAATATCAGGTACACATCAAAGACAAAGTACAAAGGGACTCAATAAGGACAGACTTTACTTCTTACATGAGGAAATGTGAAAGGTATATCTAGATTCTTTTCTGTAATTGGGTTGTTCAAAAGTAAGATTGAAATAGATCTGAGTATGATATAATTCTAAAAAATACAATTGTTTAGGACAAAGGTAAAAAGAGTAATTATCTTACACAAATGAGGTGTGGGAGGAAGAACTGACACAGAGGAATTAGGTGGCAGAGGAGGGCTGGTAGTTCTGGAATCTTCCTCAAGAATGGGCTAAAGAGGGAACAATACATATATATCTAGAAAAGTGTAAAAATCTTCTAAATTCAGAAAGAAACAAAAGACTAAAGGAATAGGAAGGGGAAGAGGATAAGGGAGGAACCCTACTCACATCAGGTCTGGGTGAAAGAGAGAACAACATATACATTGAGAAGGGAATAAAAGTCACCTAAATTCATAAAGAAATAAGAGCGTGAGGGAATAGGACAAGGGGGAGGGAATATAGAAGGGTGTCTAGATTAATGGGAATGGGATAAAGAGGGAAAAATATATATCTGGAATAGCTATAAAAGTCTTCTAAATTCAGATAGAAACAAGAAGATAAGGGGAAAGGGTGGGAGGGAGAGGACAAGGGAAGGACCTTATGGGGGTAGGTCAAGTAATGGAGGACAAGGTAGCAAGTAGAAGTAAAATAGAAGAGTCAAGAGGGATAGGAAATAAGAGATACATAGAAACATAAAATAAAGATCAGGAGTAGAATTTATTAGGAAGAAAAGCAGGAGTAGTAATTGAGAGCTCAGACAAAGTTAAAGCTAAAATAGATTCAATCTAAAGAGAAAAAGAGGGTAATGACACTATATATCAGCCATATTAATCAATATTGTTTTAGACTATTTAAAATAACTAGGCAGTATAAGGTTGGAATAGTGTTGTGGTGTAGGAAATAATGAGTTGGTGGACTTAGAAAAATACGGAGAGATTTCAACTCATGAAAGAAGATGTTAATCTGCCCTCAGACAAACAGAGGACAAACAAGTACAGTACAGTCTAGCATAGATGCATATGAATGTATATGTCTATATATGAATATGATCATAGATATCTAAGTACATGTATGTGTATGTTAGTGTATATATTTGTATATGTATGTATATATTTGTGTGTATATATGTGTGTATACATATATATGGGTATGTAAACATGCATGTATACATGCATATATATGTATGTATGTGTGTGTATGTATGTCAACTCACTGGTCCTAGTTTTTAAAAATTTACAAAACTCAAACCTTTTCTCCCTCTCGATCACACCTAACCTTGAAAGAAAGAAGGAAAACGAAAACCCCTTTTAACAAATATGCATAGTCAAGCAAAAGAATTTACTTCATTGGTCATATCTAAAAAAGTATGTCTCATTCTTTACTCTTAGTCTCATACATACTCATGTCTGGTCATGTGTGTTTTTTGTTATTCCCTTTCATGCGTATGTTTTGACTACATTTGTTGACTACATATGCATTTCCAAGGCATGCTACTTAATGCATGCCCACTTTTCCCATTGCTTGTTTAAATACCTTATTCGTTCTTATTTAGAATCTACTATTTTGGGGCATCTAAGTGGTAAAGTGAATAGAGAACCCTCCCTGGAGTCAGGAGGACCTGAGTTCAAATCTCCTCTAGATACTTGACACTTTACTAGCTATATGACCCTGGGTAAGTCACACAATCCTGATTGCCTTGCCAAGGGGAAAAAAAGAATCTACTATTTGCCAGGTATTGTATTAGGTCCTGAAAATCCAAAAACTTGCCTTCAAGAACCCTATATTCTATCTATCTATCTATCTATCTATCTATCTATCTATCTATCTATCTATCTATCTAACTATCCATCCATCCATCCATCTATCATCTATATACAGATGAGAAACAAATGCAATATCTATAAAAGAAAATACAAATTAACATCAGGGTTTGGATGGCACTTTCTACTAGGAAGATCAGTATAGGACTCATGTAGGAAGAGGCCTTTTATGAAGCCTTGAAGAAAGCTTTGTATGTCTCCTGTATTTTCCATACTGAGAATGGGAATACATACATCTAATGTGAATCCTATATAATAAGAACCTGTTTATTTCTAAGGAGGAGGGGAGTATAGGATGATAACGGGAAATGTATAACTCATGGCCCCTAAGTGCCTCCCTCCCAAGGGGAATGGACTCTCAAGATTGTGGTCTCACATGGATTGGACCCAGTCTTGCAGATAGATCCCAAATGGGTCAAGCTGCTGTCTAAACCCTGCCCACCTAGGGATGCCAAAACTGTTGGGGTTTAGGCTAGAGCCCATCCTAGGGATGCCCCAAAACTGTGGCAATTTCATATTGTGTTTGTGGTGGAACCATCTCAAAGAATTCAATCAGACTACCTCTAATCCACGTATAGGCATTTATTGAGATTCACACCTCTCATGAAGCTGGCTAAGTTCCAAGAAGAATCAGAAACTTCAGAGAAAGCAAGGTGGATTTTATAAGGTCAACATGCAATTACATCACAGAAATTATGAATATTAAAAAGGCAAGAAGGGTTTGTCAAAGGATTATGTAATAGGGTAGAGGTCTATGGTTCAGTAGTTAAACATTCTGGCCATGTTGCCCTGCAGTTGGCTAGCTCTCCTGGTCCTGTCTGGTCAAGATAGATACTTAGGTATTGTGGTGCTGTCTTGGGCTAAATGGATGATGTGATTGTGGTTGAGTACAAGAACTCACCTGTTCAAACATGTGAATGGGATCCCAGGGTACTGGTTAGCTAGGGGCAGTGAGCCTGCTGTTCAGTGAGGCCTATAAAGAAGGTGGATGACTGGGGCTGGGGGCAGCTTTATTAGGGTTTCATCAATGCTTCTATCACTCATTGCTTCCACTCAGATTTTACTCTGGAAAAATCTCTAAAATAAAGGTTTGGTATAATTTTTGTCTAGATTTCCACAACTATTATCATAGGATTCTCAAGTCCCATATAAGTATTCAAAGTAAAAAATGCACATAGTAGTTAACAAATTTATTTCAACCTACAGAAAATGCAAAGGACTCATAAGGAATTCATAAACAGATATGGAAAATATGTAACACACTAATGACAAATCATCTCAGAAAAATCTGAACTCATGATTTCCAGCAGAACAACACTTCATCATTGTGATGAATTCCTAGCTTTCTGACAAGTTCCTACGCAGTACTGTCCAGATTTACATTGCCCTTTGTGGTTTAGTCTCCTCAATTTTCCCAAAAGGCTATGTGGCTGTTGTATAGGAAACTGCCTTTCCGTGGGACCTATACTATCCAAATAACTCACAGTAGCTCTGTAACTGTGGGGGGTGGGGTAAAGTTAAGCTCTTTCATCCCTTCCTCCCACCTCCTAAGTGTCATAGTTCTACTTTTCCATTGCAGAGACCACATGGACATTCTTTTGCTTTCCCTGATTGTTATGTTGCTCAAGAAATCCCCTCTATAGATGGTTCCAACTCCAAATCTGAAATTGAAACTCCCTGGAAGGGAAAACACAAAACTCATGTATTCCAAGAAATTTCATTTTAGGCCAAGTAGGAAAGTACATTTCTTCTTCCACCATATGTTTGTTTCTTCAAGAATTCAATCATCGTTTCTGTTCTTGTCATTTCTTGGTGTAGGAAAGTACATAATCAGACTTCTTTTCTCTGACCTGTGCTCACAAATTGAAATAAAAAGGAAGAATGGTTGGAAGTCTAAGTTCAGAAACTCTCTTCTCAGGTCACCTGAGTAAATGCAAGCATTTTGCAACATACTTCCATCCTAAGTTGCCATTAAATTCTCTCAAAGGGGAGAGAGGGGGAAATACATCCACCCCTTCCCAAACTGCTGTGCTCCTGAAGGTGAAGAAGCCAGGACTGGTGGGACCTGGGTATTGCTGTTTTCTTATACTAGTTCATTAAATATCATTTCTTTGAATGAATTTATTCTTCTTGATGTAGAGTGAAAGTAAATACATTGGTGGGGACTTTTAAACTATGGACAAAATGGATACAAAATCACCCTGAAATTGGGGCAGATTTTCTGGGGAATAATCTCTCAGATGGTAAACCAAGAATCAAAGTCATGTTCACTGGACTAAGTTGGCAGACTTCATTCTTATCATTAAAAAAAAATGAATACTTTTCTTTCTACAATCCTGCATTGACTCTCTCCAGATTCTTTCAAAAACCGTTGACAGTGTTAATCAGTCACCTAGCATTTATTAAGTGCCAACTATGTGCCAGCCACTATGCTAAGGACGGGAGATATAAAGATAAAAGACAGGCCCTGATCTCAAAGAGCTTACCGTTTAGAGGGGAAATGGTGGTGATGGTGGTGGGGGACAACATGCAAACAACAATGTATAACCAAGGTACGTATTTGATACATTGGAAATAATCTCAGAGGGAATGTGTTAAAATTTAGGAAGTAGGAAGGGGACAGATGAAAAGTTTTGAAAGTCAAAAAAAGGATTTCATCTTTGACCCTGGAGACAGTAGAGACACACTGGAATATACTGAATCATCAATGATGTGGTGAGACCCCTATTTTAGAAAGATGTGAGTCAGTGAAACACAGCTTGAAGATAGCCCCAGATCCTCATTTTCACTATCTTGTCTGAATGGTAACATTAGAATTAATATTCGTGCTTCTCTGTTCCACGTTGCAACCTCCCCATTAGGTAATTTAGAAAATACCTTCATTGGTCCTATAGCTAGGACTTCTTAAACTTTTTCCAATCATGACCCCTTCAGATAATTAGGCAATTCCCAGAGATATCAGAGAGGCTTGGTCTCTTGGTTTCTTGGTTTCTCAGCTTCTTGGTTTCTCTCTCTGTGTCTCTCTCCATGTGTGTGTATATGTATTTGTAGACAGATACAGGTACATACAGATAAAATCTGTCTATGTATATATAGTCGTATATGAAGGTTTCTGAATCTTCATGTGCAATGTAATTCCCTCGACCCTGCTCTTTGGTATGGAGGCAGCACACTGAGACTGTCCCTACTTGTAGCTGCTTTCTTCTTTCCCTTGTGAATGGTATTCTCTATGTTGGATGATACTTTTCACCTGAAGTCTCTTAAATGAGAGAAGGTTGTTGTGGCAAATTTGTTAGCAATCATATCCCTTTAGCATTTTGTGACAGTTGGGAACTTTAAGACTATAAAAACCCTATAATTATTACTGACTAGCTGACTCAGAACCAAGAGGGATATTATACTAACTGGAATTCTTAATTTATGACAAATATATATTAGTCATTTCTACAACTTCTTATTACTAACTATTGAGTAAAGTCCAAAACTTCTTATGTTGGCATTTAAGGTTCTCTCTTACTCTCTCTCTGCCCCTCTCTTTCTGCCAAATAGATCAGTGGTAGCAAAGTTTAATGCAGTGCTCATTTCTATTAATGACTTTTATTTTCACACTATTTGCAATTATGAAATCAAATAGGTTTTCAACTTGATGTTGTTGAGTCATTTTAGTCATGTTTATTCTTTGTGATCCCATTTGGATACTGAAATGATTTTCCATTTCCTTCTTCAGCCCATTGTAGAGAAGATGAAACTGAGGCAAAAAAGATTAATTGACTTACCCAGGGTCACATAGCTCCTAAGTGTCTGAGGCCAGATTTGAACTCAGGAAGATGACTCTTTTTGACTTCAGGCCTAGCACTCTATTATTAACTGTTCCACTAGCTATCCCTTTCACCTAGATGGACCTTTTGTTTCCAGTAGTTACAGAAACACATGATATTTGTAATTATACTTAAGCATTTAGAAAAACTTCAAAAATACCATAACATATTTATTCTCATAATTTTTGTTAACAAGTATTAAATTCTTAACGCATGACAGTTACCTGCTAAGTACTGAGAATACAAAAGCAAAAAAGATTGTCTCTGTTGCAGTCTAGGGGTGCTAAGAACCCTGAAATGGTAGGGCAAAGGGTGAGAGTCTGCCTTGAAAGAAGTTAACCACTCAAGCCTTTTTTCAGGCAGAGACAAGGTTTGTTGTGTTTATTAGTAGCTGGTGACATTTTAAGAATCTGTGCATTTGCTGGGGAAAAGGCTGACTGTTTTATAGAGAAAAAGATTATGGGAAGATTTGGTTGGGATCAAAGACAGGCCAATAGTCTGGGCTGACCCAGAGATAACAGTGAAGAGGACTAGATGGGATTTCGGGTGGGAAATAGCCTGTGGTAGTCCAGAGGTAACAGACAATGAAGGGCTGGGCTGGTCAGAGGTTGGTTGGTTGGTTGTTGTCCTTGAAGAGGATCAAAATGACATCACCATCATACACTCAAGTTTCAGTGTGTCTGACTGTGGCTGATCAGATCAATACAAGGTTGGAATGCTCTGCCATAGATTGGGCACAAATAGTCCATGTGAACATTTGGGGTGGATACTCCAAATTTGCACATCCTAGGTTTCCTTTGTACTGCCTCAATTCTGCTTTGCTCATAGAGCACAGCACCCTTTCTGATGTGGGCACGCCATGCTGAGCAGTCCTGTGCCAGTGTCTGTCATGGGCCACAATCAAATACAAAGTTCTTGAAAGAGACCTTGAGAGTGTCCTTGTATTGCTTCTTCTGACCACCACGTGATTGCCTGCCCCATGCAAGTTCTTCATAAAATAGTCTTTTTGGCAAGCATATATTTTGCATTCAAACAATATGACCAGCCCCTTGAAGCTGTGCTCTCTGAAGCACAGTTTGAATACTTGGCAGTTCAGCTTGAGCAAGGACTTCAGTGTCTGTACCTTATCCTACAAAATGATCCTCAGGATCTTACTAACACAGTTCAAATGGAAGAGATTCAGTTTCTTGGCATGGCTCTGGTAGACTGTCTATGTTTTATAGGCATACAACAATGAGGGGAGCACAACAGCTCTATAAATCCTCAGTTTGGTAGTCAGTTTAATACCTCCTCTCTCTCAAACTTTTCTTAGGAGCCTCACAGACACTAAGTTAGCTTTGGCAATGCATGAGTCACCCTCATTGTCAATACATCCCTGAAAACTACACTACCAAGGTAAGTGAATTTATCCACAGCAGTCAAAACTTCTCCATTTGTTGTAGCCTATGGTTCCACATATGGATGGTGTGATGGTGACTGTTGGAGCACCTGTGTTTTCTTGGTGTTAGTTATTAGGTCAAAATTAGCACAGGCAGCAGAGAATTGATCCATACTTTGTTGCATCTCAACTTCAGAGGTTGCATTGAGTGTACAATCATCTGAAAACAGAAAATCATGCACCAACACTTCTTCCACTTTGGGATTGGCTTGCAGTCTTTTGAAATTAAAGAACTTTCCCTTAGTACAGCAATTGATCTTGATGCCATGTTCATCCTCATTGAAAGCATTTGACAGCATGGCTGAAAACATCATGCTAAAAAGCATAGGAGCAAACACATAGCCCTATTTCACTCCATTGGTGACTGGGAAGGCATGAGAGCATTGTCCACCATCGAGAACCTGGGCCCTGCCATCATGAAATTGAAATACAATGCTGATCAACTTCTCTGGGCAATCAAATTTTGACATCATTTTTCATAAGCTCTCATGACTAAGTGTCAAAGGCCTTGGTCAGATCTGCAAATGTTGTATATGGATCTCTGTTCTGCTCCTGGCATTTCTCCTGGAGTTGTCAGGCAGCAAACACCACATGGACTATTCCTCAGCCCTTTCTGAAGCCATACTTACTTTCAGGTACATCATCATCTTCCATGTGAAGGATCAGACTATGAAGGAGGACTCTACCAAGAATCTTACCAGCAATGACTAAGAGAGAGACCCTCCTGTGATTGTCTCAAGACAATCTATTCCCTTTACCTTTAAAGAGATAGACAATGGTGGCATTCCTTTAACTCTTGGGGGATAACCTCCTCTTGCCATATAACCTGGAAAATTTCAGTCAGCTTTTCTAAGACCAGTGGTTTCCCCTACTTTGTAAATCTCAGCTGGAATATAATCAGCACCAGGTGCTTTGCCACATGAAAGGAACCTAACGACCTTCAAAACCTCTTCTTCAGGAAGAAGTTCTGCTAAGAAGGGGCTGACTTCAACCTAAGGTAAATGGTCAATGGCCTTTACATTGATTGATGATAATCTCTTGAGAACACTGTGGAAGATTTCAGCCCCTCTCTAGGGTCATGGCCTTATCACTAATCAATGTGACTCCAACAGCACTGAGTCATTGTGATGCACCATAGGTTTTTGGTCCATAAATAGTTTTCAGAGAACCATAAAAGCACTTTGGATTGTTACTATCAGCATAAAATTGAATCTCATCTGTCTTCTTACTGAGCCTGGAAACCTGCATCTCTCTAAGCTTTGCTTGTACTTTGCTTTTGATGGAATCAAATGCTGCCTTCTTAAAGGGGAATGAACTCTCCTACTGGTAAATCCTGTAGAGTTCTCATTTTTCATTTAGCAGCTTCTGATTTTCCTCATCATTTTCATGAAGCCAGTCTTGGTGTTTATGAGTATTCTGATCCAGATAAGCAAATGCAGTGCTATGCACTGTGCTTTGCAAAAGCAAAGCTATGAGAGCTGCCCACTCCTTTTCTGATCCACTGTTGCCAACTGTGTGTTGGCTTAACTTTCCTTCCAAATTAGCAACAAACTGTTCACACTCAGAGAAGAGCTCTAATTTATTGACATTAATTCTTCTTGTAGTCATTTTGCCTTGGAGGTAGCATTTTTGATAAATGCAAATATTTAGCTTGGAAAGGATAAGTTTATGATCAGTCCAGCACTCTGCACCATATATTGCCTTTGTCACTCTCATATCATGTGTGTCTCTTCTCCTTACAATCACATAGTCTATTAGATGCCAATGTTTGATGAGAAGGTACAACCATGAAGTTTTATCATCCATGGAGAAAAAAAGGGCCAGGTCACAATCTTCAGAAATACCTACTGTTTGTTAGTAAGTATAACTTGAATATAAATGTTACAGAGGAGACTGACAAGTAGTCAGTCTTCTAGGATGAGAAAAAGTGGTTTAACAATAGAGTAGAGAGAAGAGAGTATCTAGAAAAAATACTCATCAACAATATCAAAATTTGCAGAAAAGTCTAGGATGAGAATTGAGAAAAAGCCATTATATTTGGCAATTATGAGTTTATACACAAGTTTAAAGAGCAGTATTTAATATTGCAATCTCCATATACCAAATGAATGAATGAATAAAAAAAGCATTTATTAAGCTTTACTGTGAGCCAAGAACTGTGTCATATACTGGAGTTAGAAATAGAAATCTTAGATTTTCTCTGTGCCCTAGGATTTCTCCTTTTTATTAGAAAACACATATAGTAAGGGTCAGCTGTAGATGATAAAACCCACAGGTCCTTAGGGTTCACCAGGAGGGAAGTTTGAAATATTGAGTGGTTTTGAGCATATATCCAAGGTCCAGCAGTCCTCTGCATTACCAGAAGGATTGTTGTTGGCAAATTCTAACTCATCAAAGCTGTATGAGTGACCATTTGGAGAAAAGTAGATTCTCCAAAGTCCAACAATCTTTGGAGGGGGGAGGGAGGAGAATAGGCTTAAAGGTTAGAGAGGGGTATGCATTCCAAACTCCCATCCATAGGGAATAGTGAAACAATGGAAATAACAGACATTTGAAGATTAATTAGGAAGAGGAGAGATGACAGAGAGGTGGGGAGGGAAGAAGGGAAAATCTTGGTAGTATCTGGGGGAGGGGAGGAAAATAATTCCCAAATCTCCTCCTTCAAGGACTGTTAGAATCTGTTATTAAAGCTTTGTTAATCCTAAATGTTACATATTTGGGGTGCTAGGGTAAGGAAATCAGAAACAGTAGATGGAAACGCTTAGCTATACAAATGGCAAGGGGTGATGGTTTTCCACATTATCAAAAATACATTACTTGGTGATTCCTAGTTCCTTGAAGCAGAATGAAGGACCATTTGGTAGAATCAGTCAGAGAAGAAATCAGGGGGACAGAAATATCCAGAATCTCATAACTTTTGGGAAGGAAGATTAAAACTAAGAGTTGAAGTGGACTAGGTATTCCAGCCTTCCTGAATTCCTTGGGTGGAAATCAGAGTTCAATGTCCAGAAAAGCTAAAAGTGACAGTATGGGGCCTGCAAATTATGAGAGTTCAGAAATACTCTTCTACTTAAAGTATAATAATGCATTCTTTATGCTGTGATTTGCCATGGCAAAACAGCTCTGCCATAAAGACTTTCTCAACCAGAAGAAATAAATGTTCATTCTCACCTTTGTCATTACTTAAATAATTGCATCATGGATCTACAATGCTATTGCTGAGGGGAAGGTGTTATTGACCATGTGAATATTTGTTAAGTGAGAAGGTCTCATGGTTTACAACCACCATACAGGTCTGGAATTCCCACTCCAATTCCTGGGGCTACTGAACTCTGGGAGAGAATCCCTGCAGTGAGTAGGAAAAGTTAGTTCTCTGTTGTCTTTTCTGCTCAGTGATTAAGTGGGAATTAAGTGGAGAAGCAACAGATTCTGGTAAGAGAGACTTTAAGAAGAGGTCCCAGGTACAAAAATGCTTATGGGAATTCCTATAAGATTCAAACAGCTGATGGAGACCACCCAGGCTCAAAGCCTCTAAGTTTCCACAAAGTCCCTGCTTACTATATCCCAGGCTCCTCTTCCCACCAATAGCATATCTCTACTCCCAGGAGCCATCTCTATACTCAGCAGTGATCATCATTTGTTTGGGATTATGGTCAACTGCACAATGCAGAGAGTATTCCGTCTGATCAGCCAAACAACAGCCATTTTTTTCCCCACTAATTTCAATTTGGAGCTAGCTAGGTATTTCTCTTGATTCCTTTCCCTCAAGTTTAAAAGAGACAAATACATGGTTATAGTTTTTAAAAGCGGGGAGTGAGGAATTACGGAATAAAATCAAGTTTCTGAACTTGTTCTACTGTAGCAGTAGAGATTTGGGTCAGATTTCTTGATTGGGTGTTTGTATCAGTAAGCATCCTGCCATACACAAGGGGGTTTACTATCACAGCTTCTTAGATCTGCTTTTCTAAAAGGAAAGTAACTTTTGAGGGGTCAACAATCACTTTAATAAAGCACATCTATCATTCACTTGATTCAGGGGAAAAAGTCAACACCCTGAACTTCAAAGAAAATACAGAAAAATACAGAACAACAGGCATGTCTTCCAACTGTCTGACATAAGCAATACATACATCTTAAACCAACTGACAGATCCAACTGTCTGACCATTGCATACATACATAGTTAGCAGAGAAGGAAACACCAATATCTGGGTTTTCAAGGTTGGTGGGGGGTGAGGGGCATCCTTAGTAGCTTTTCAGAGTCTCATCTGGCCAAACAAACACTTCCAAAGAGTAAGCCCCAAAGTAAAACTTCATCTCAGAATCTTTACACACTTTTTAGAACCAGAGGACATCACAGCTTTTGAGAACCAGTGCCTCATTAGAAAATTAATAAAAGGTGAGGGTCTTCTACAAATCTTCCCAGGCCCATTAATGGATGGGGAAGATCTTCCCCAACCACATCATTCAATCAGAGGCACTTCATACTAAAACAAAAACAGTAAAAAGATCCTACTTTCCTTGCCCTTACAATGAGATATGTGCTAGATGATTTTATGGACCCCTATTTTATCACACCCCTCTTTTATTCCAGTCAGTATTAATCAGTTCTATATGATTCCATAGAGGTGGTGATTATAAATTCTGTATATTAAGCCTCAGAGCTATGAACTATACAAAGATTGCAAGTTCACTTGCTTAATCATAGGAAACAGAGGCCCTCCCTCCTTGTTTTTCCTTGTTATGTCCAGTGTGGTGGGGATGACTGGCTATTTTTGGTGCCCCTCTATGCCTTGTCATTCTCCTGTTGTCCAACATGGGGAGATGACCGTGAGCAGGTAGCCAGTGAGTAATGCTGGTGGCTGGTCTGCAGCTTGCCTTTCCATGGCCTGTCAGCCCATGTGGATATTTTGATATCTACCCTTCAACCCAAACCCATGAGCCTGCTCATCAGGTTTGGGTAGGACCTCCTTGAAGGTCAAGATAGGTCTGCTCAATAGCCCATTTGTCAACCAATGGGATTCTGTATTTTATGTAGACCCTTTAGGAGGGTTAAGGGCAAGATCCAGCTACCAATCAGACTTTATTTTTGACCTGCTCCACCTGTATTGTCCAGGTATCAAGCATTATAAAACTAAGGCCCTAAAGGAAGTGGGCATCTCAGATCATGAGTGAGATGTGAGGTCCATTTTGTTGGAAGGGACCATGGACTCTTTAATAAAGTGCCTTTGGCTGAGAGCTTTGCCTCAGTGTTTTTTGTTTGTTGGCTTGTTTTTTTGGTTTTTTTTCAGATTGGACATTTTTGAAAATCCCCACAGGTAGCTAGGTAACTCAGTGGATAGAGCATTGGACCTGGAGTCAAGAAGACCTGCATTCAAATTTGGCCTCAGACCTTGGGCAAGTCTCTTACCTACTCTTTGTCTAAATCCACTGGAGAAGGAAAAGACAAGATACTCCAGTATCTTTGCCAAGAAAACCCCACATGGGGTGAAGAAGACCTGAATTTGAATCCTGCCTCAGACATGTGCTAGCTATGTAACTCTTAGCGACTCACTTAACTGCTGTCTGCCTGAGTTTCTTCATCTTTAAAATGAGGTCATAATAGCACTTACTTCACAAGGCTATTAAAAGGAAGAAATAATATTAACATGTAAAACTCTTTGGAAACTTTAAAGCTATCTATATAAATACCAGCAACTATTATTTTAATTAGTGAGAATAGTTAGCATTTGTATAATTAGCTTTAAGGTATGAAAAGCACTTTATCAATAATATCTCATTTGACCCTCCGAACAACCTTAGAAGGTAGGTGGTACCTACCATTTACCATCTTCATTTTACAGGTGAGGAAATGGAAACAAATGGACATGAAGTGACTTGCCCAGGATGGTACAGCTAGTAAATATCTGAGGTAGGATTTACACACATCTTCCTGAATCCAGGTCCAATGCTCTATCTACCACTCAGCCTATCTCTATCATGTCATGTGACTTAGTCTTCCAAAGAGTCATTTGATAGGAGCTCAGAGCCATGCATTGGATAGATGCTGACCCCGAACTGTGGATTGAATGGAATGTAGTGACGATTCCCAGTTTTACAAGGGAATGTGTTAGGGAGGAAGAGGTGGGTTCTGTTCTGTATTTGGTCCAGCATGGGCTCAGATCCATAGCTCTGAGCCTCCCTATAACTCTGGGGTGATTTTGCTGTTTCCCAGGTTTCCACTGCTGTCTTCGGTCATTGTCTTTTGAAATCCACATTTCCAAGTCTCCACCCAATGACTGCCAAATGACACATCAAGTGAGAACAAAACGAAAAACGAACAAGTTAATTAATATAAAATGCAAAGTAAATGACAGGAAATTGAAACATTTTATAAGCTTTCCCCAATGAGTCAGTCTTCCCAACAAAGAAAGAGAAGACCATGTCAGTTAAACTGAAGGCCTATGCCTTCATTTTGTATTTGAAGTCAACGTCTTTAGTTTTCCCAGCTTAGCCACTTTCCTTTAGGTTTCTGGGCTTGGGCTACTGAGAACTGACTTCTTGTGAACCACAGATGACTAAAGTAGGTCTCTCACAACACAGATTGTCTCTGTGGCACCAGCTTGGCTTTCAAAGCCTCCATCTGTATCCTTAACCTGGTAAATGTGTCTGCCACTTATTCCTGTCTCTTGTGACTTTTGCTTAACTACTCTCATTTCACTAACTTCCATCTAATTCTTCCACTCTTTTTTTTAAACTGACAACCTGGAAGTATTCCTACCTAATCAGCATACACAATGTGTGACATCATCACACTGTACAACTCATGCAGAGGCTTCAGGGAGATTTCACTCAGAGAATTTCCCTTGTCTCAGTCATAAGTAATTCTTGTACATGGAGTCTGTATATTCATATGTCTCCACTATATTTTACAGATAATTCACTCAATGCATCAAAAGAATTCCTCTTCTGTTTTGTGTGTGTGTATATATATATATATATATATATATGTATATGTATATATTAGAGGACAAATGATGAAGAATGCTACTCACCTCCCAACAGAGACATAACATAAATATGCAGAATAAAATACATAGTTTTGGACATGGCTAATATAAGAATTCGTTTTGCTTGACTATGCTGGTAAGGAAATATATATACACAGGATAATCTAAAAAAAATAATAAAAAAAGGATAAATATTTCATGGACATCAGAGCAACTCCCAGACTGTGTCTCTGTTATCCTTACAATTCCCTCTTGTTCAGTCATACACACACACACACACACACACACACACACACACACACATCTTTGATAGTGTCAGTTTTGTCATTTCTCACATTTAAATCATTATGGGTAACACTGTTTCTGTTGTGTATCTTTCCACTGCCTTTCTGGTGATCTGCAATTCTGAATCTTTGGAGATTACAATGTTCCCTGACTTGTAGTCATAGGGCATCACTAGGAGATTTGAAAGATGGACTTTTGAGACTGTAAGCAGTTAGAGATCACTGAAAACTCTGTCCTAATTGTATCTTATTCCTCTCCAGTCTACACTCCGAATGCCCTGTGCCATGCCCCAGATCTTCATCCTGCAGCCTTATTCCAGTGATGGAATTCATGCATTGGGAGTAGACTCTGTCCTTGCAGCCTCTCCCTCTGATGGAATGGTTTCTCCCAACACCTCCATTTAGGGAGGACACCCAGACCATAAATGTCTTATTCCTCTTCCACTAAGTGGCATGGGTAGAATACAAGGCCTAGAATAAGTTCAAATACACCCTGATACACTAGGTGTGTGATCCTAGGTCACAAACTATCCGTCAAAGAGACTGATAAAGAGGAAAATAAAGGAGAAAAAAGAATGTATTTTTTCCACATCTTTTTTACTTCTATAGAGTTGCATTTATTTTTATCTTTGCAATATTTCTCTTATTTTTTGTGAACCTAAACCACTACCACCACCATCATCACTGGCATATGTATAACTCTTTAAGGTTTCCAAAGTGCTTTACAAAAATTATCTTATTCTATTCTTATAAAAATCTTGGAAGGAAGGTGCTATTGATAGCCTCATTTTATTGCCCAAGGTCACACATTTAGTAACAAAAGTTTAGCACTCTAAATATTTTGAGACTTAGCTGCTTTACAAATGCAAATATACATGAAACTGTGTATTATATAAACAAACTGAACAGTTTTTGAGATAAGCAGTGCCAATCATCAACATTTCTTTATGTGACATGTAGCATGGCTAAGGAGAAAGATGACTATACCAGTTTGATCAATATATGTCAACATCTCAATTGACAAATAATATTTGTAAGCTCCCAGCTATTTATAAAGCACTGTGATAGATGCTATGGAAATAATAAGAGATATAAGTCACATAATTAGAAGTTATTCAGAGAGATAGGACATACACATATATGTAAAAAAGATAACAGTATGTCAGAATATTTGTCAGTAGGAAATCTAAACAAAGGGAGTATAATGTTGCGTGAAAGTCTGGCTTACAGATGTTGTCTATGCCAGTGTTTTCCCTCTTCGAAGGTCCCAGAATACCCAGGTTTTAATTGATCCCTCTGCTCCAGGCTTACAGGACAAGGCCCCAAAGGGATGTCAAGTAAATTTAAGGTATATGGGAAATATTTTAGGTCTTGGAATTTGGGAAATACTCAATGAGAAGAGGTGAGGAAATTGTCCTATCTGTATTATCTTCTTCCTGAGTGATTGACTGAAAAAGGAGAGATTTCTGAAGCATCTGACCACAGAGTTGAGTTTTGTAAGAATCTTACAGTTTCCCCTCTTTCCTGCCTGACAGGGGAAGTCTTGGACAAAGAAAAATTACCTCTCAGCCTCAATCAATCATGCCTAAGACTATTAGAAATGTGAGTGCAAAAATTGTGCCCTCTCCTCATTCTCTTCCCTGACTCTCTCCTACCTCACCACTCCATCTTTCTTTTCTCTTCTTTCCTATCATTCTCACATTCACTTAAAGAAGTCTGAGCCTTGGGAAGTGAGACTATTAGTGTTTAGAGGCTTCATTCTCTTTGTTGGAAAGTGTAAAGCTGTAAATATAGCAGGATTAGCTGACTGCCAAGAGTCACCAAAATTTGGGCACTGAGCAACCTGAACCTCTTTACAAAGATAAAGAGGTCAGGCTCAAATAAGGGGGAGTAATTTCTTGCCAGATATGCTTAATTTACCTTTCTCAGTGGTAATTTGCCTAATTAATGACAAACTTGGACTGTATAACAACTATGCATTTGCTATTTCTTGGGCTCTGATCTTTGATTTTTATCTGTAAGATGAGAGAGCATGAGGTAGAGAGGAATCAGTGTCTCTTCTCTATAAGAATATTGCATTAGATGAGAAGCAGGACAGTTGGGAAAAAAAGGAGATCTAATAATGATGCTGAGCTGAGACCCTAACTAGTTGTAAAATACAAGGTGGAGCGAGGGGGAAATCCACTTTCTGGACCTCAGCTTAACTTATCTCAAATTGAATTATTCTGATTTTTGAGGTTATGGGTTTACCTTCACATTTCATCATTTGGATTTCTTGTTTATTTTTCTTCTTGGTTAGGGAAGATGAAACAAGAAGACAGGATGGGAAGACAGGGAAGGCAGGAGGACAACAGAGAAGGGGAACAGAACAGAATTTGTTAGCTGAATACTTACCTAGGAAGATAGGTAGAGAGCCCATTGCCCATCATGTACTCAGGAGGCTTTATAATTTAAGAGAGACTTGGGAATTTCATAATGCACCATATCTTTCCCTGAATGAGAGATATCATTCTTTTTTGGTGCCTTCAAAGTACTTGAAATACTAGGACAGAATGAAATGATGATGGACCAAACTAGGTCCAGAAAACTGTAACTAGATAAAATACCATATTAATGAAGTCAGATACTCAGGACTGAATAGTTTTCTTTTATTCTCACTTCCAATTGCTTTACATTGAATTTGTATCTTCTTGTAAATAAGTTGCAGAAATTAATTCTTGAGGGTTTCTATATGTATAGCCAAGAGATATGATGGAAAGAGGGAGATGTCAGCTTTGAGTGAAAAGTTATGGTGAAAGAAGGAAAATAAGGGGAAAGTAATTAGGGACTGAGTGTAATAGACCTCTCAATCCAAGTAGCAATTAGGTTCAGATATCAAGAAAATTAGGGAAGGTCAATGCTTTAGATTGGGCATTGGATAGTCTTAGATTGGGCACTTACCTTAGTGATGATAGAAATTTAAGAATAACTGAAAAGTGAAATGCCAGGCCTAGAGGCCTGTGGGCTACCCGAGTCTTACTTTACCTCTATCAGAGGTCTTCGGCTGGCCAAACCAGATGCTCGTATGAGAGAAAGGACGTTCCAGAGTCGAACAAGGGTTGAGCTTTATTTCAGGGTCTGGTTACAAGTGCAGGGGAATTCTTCCTTAGGAGGGAGAGAGAAAGGTCTCCCAAGGAGGCAAAGATCTTACAATAAGAGATTGGAAGTAGAAGTATAAGTGGGGAGAGAGGGGGAGGGGAGAGAAGAGAGAGGAAAAGCGGAGCCTTGTGTCCTCACACGTGGCCCCTCCGCCCAAGCGAGCTTTCGGGCTTTCCTGATCCTGCTTAAGCTCTCCAGCCACATAGTTTGCATCTGAATACCGTGCTGTTAGGTGTGCCCAGATCCGGGACAATCTCGAGGGCAGGGAGAGCTCTCTCCCATCACGTTTCTCACGGGAAGAGGCGGAAATACACGAGATAGCTCGGTTCACCTCGATTCCCAGTCTTTTCCTGGGGGGTCTCATGAGAACTCTAAGATTTAGAAGTTCCCACCTTTACCCGCCGGAGACTGTCCACATGGAATTGAGCTTCCATCCCCAGCAGTGAAAACCTTGAATTCAAATGTTTCTTTGTACCCTTTGGTTCTTGGAAGTGGCTGAATACAATGGTTTCCAAGAATACACTGGTTCTTATAAGTGGCTGGAACCCTGGGATAACCAACTTGAATGATTAAGAACTAAAACCAAAGCTGGATCCTTTCTTAGGTTGTTGGGCACTGAATCTTTGTTTTATGACTTTGTTACTGTGAGAAAGAATTTGGAATGACATTGTTGGCTTGGTTGTATGTAGGTTATCAAATCTTGACAATTCTCTGATGTCTCTCAAAGAAACTTCCTTATTTCAACTCATACTACTACTACTATGGTTTGAGCCCCATCCCTCTAACTTAGACTAGGTCAATAGCTTCTAGATTGGTTTCTCTGCTGACTATCTCTATATTCTCTATATTCTCTTTCACACAGATGCCAAAATAATCTTTCTAAGGCACAGGTCCAACCATGTTTCTTCCTAGATACAAAAATTCCAGTGACTCCCAATGACCTCTAGTATAAAATGAAGCTGCCTCAGCATGGTATTTGAAGTCTCCCACAATCTGGCTCCAACCTACATTCTTTCTGTTTCATTCTCTATGGACATGTGTGTCAGAGAGATCTTGGATCCTTAGTACATTGTACTCAGAAATTGTGAGATCCTGACAGCAGCTGTCTAACTTCTGGAGCAATTTGAAGCAGTTCTTTCTTTTGCATTCAAAAACAATGTATTAAAAAAATAAATTATACATTTCCTTTCACGGATAGCTAAGAGCTGACTTTTCCAAGGAAATGAAGAACTACACAGTTGTGACTGAGTTCATCCTGCTGGGAATTCCTCAGACAGCAGGGCTGGAGACAGTGCTCCTTGTTCTCTTCTTGTTTTTGTACCTATGCACACTGTCAGGGAATGTGCTCATCCTCATGGCCATCATTTCTTCCTCTCACCTTCATACCCCTATGTATTTCTTTCTGGGAAACCTGTCTATATTTGACATGAGTTTCTCCTCAGTTACCTCACCCAAAATGCTGTTCTATCTTTCTGGTCAGACACCAACCATCTCTTTCCAGGGATGTGCAGCCCAGTTGTTCTTCTACCATTTCCTGGGCTCCACTGAGTGCTTCCTGTACACTGTAATGGCATATGATCGTTTTGTTGCCATCTGTTACCCTTTACGTTACACAGTTATCATGAATCATCATGTGTGTTCCATTCTGGCAACAAGCACCTGGATGTGTGGCTGTGTTCATGCTACTATTCTGACCTCCCTTACTTTCCAGTTACCTTATTGTGACCCCAACCAAGTAGGCTATTATTTCTGTGACATTCCTGCTGTCTTACCTCTGGCCTGTGCAGATACATCTTTAGCCCAGAGGGTTAGTTTCACTAATGTTGGTATTTTGTCTCTTTTATGCCTTTCTCTCATTCTCATTTCCTATACTCGTATTGGGATCTCCATCTTAAGAATACCTTCCACAGAAGGGAGACGGAGAGCCTTCTCAACCTGCAGTGCACACCTCACAGCAATCCTTTGTGCCTATGGACCTGTCATCATCATCTACCTACAACCCACTCCCAGTCCCTTGCTTGGCTCAGTGGTTCAGATATTAAATAATCTTGTGACTCCCATGTTGAACCCCCTGATCTACAGTTTAAGGAATAGGGATGTGAAATTTGCCCTCAACAAAGTGTTAAATAAAATGAGACTCACTGTTGAAAATGAGTAAGCATCTAAGTATTGATGGATAAAGTCTGAGCCCAAATCTCAAGAATATCTTTCAAACTTTGTTAAGAAACTGCAAACTAGCATAAATTATTTTTTGAACCTGCTGATTCTTACAAAATATGTTTATGTGCACATACATTTTCTTATGTTTTATAATGTTCATATAATAACATATTTTTAATAATGTATATTTTCTTTTTATTATGAACTTAATAAACATGAATAAACATTAACATTTCAATATAGAAAGAAGTAAAGCAAAATAAATATGACCTATGAACTTATGTGATATACAGTTCTTTGAAATGTAGCGTTCTCATGCAGTACTAACAAAACTACTGTATTGACCTGTCTGTATCCCTGTGAAATTTCTTTTGCTCTCTTTCATCTATTTTTAAATGATTCCTGATGTATTTCTTCTTCTTCTTTTTTAATCTCTATTACTTCCTATCATCTTCCCCTGCCCCCAAATAGAAACTGTACTTTTAAATAAGTAGAGTGAAGCCTCAAATAAACCAACACATTGGCTATGTCTCAAAATGTGTTTCTCATTCTCTACTTCTAATCTAAATCCTTACTATTGAATAGTAGGAAATACATTTTTTTTCGGTGTTTTGAATTCCTGATTGGTCATTGAATTTACCAGAATTCTGAAATCTTTCAATATTTTTGTCCTTTCAATTATTGTGGTCATTTTGTAACTTGTTTTCCTGGCTCTTATTTCACTCTCCATCTATAATAACTACTCAACAAATGTGCTGATTTCTTGATTTCCCCTGTAAATGAACCACTTCTTTGTTCTTTCATTCTGTTAGAGGAAATGTCAGAGTGGAGATATGTTGTTGGGGCCCAGCTCTGGACCATGGCCTCCTGTATGGAGAGTTGAGATATCTGGAGGCGCCAACCTGCTTACGTGGCACTAGCTGGTCTAGTAAGCTGCATGGTACTGGGAACGCCTCAGTAACAGGATAGGCTCCGCCTACAGGGAGGAACATGGGAGGAGCTCGGATGCCCAAATATATGCTGGGTGCATTGGGGGATCTGGGGAGTGATGTAACCATTAAAGAGTGTGCAGCTGCCAACTCGGGTGTTCTGTCTAGTTATTCCCCTCCCCCACCAGAGGGGCCGGAGACGTCCAAAGACCAATAGAGATCTAGATCTTGAGGTAAGATTCCAAGCGAAGCCCAGGGATGGAGAGCTAGCGTAGAAAGCCCGGGACAAGATGTCCCATGCTCCCCATCGAGTCTTTCAGTGAGAGGTGTATCTGCCATATCTTAAGGGGACAGAAAAAAAGTGAAAAGAAAATGGAAAAAAAAGCTGTGATGGAGAACTGAAATTACTTCCTGTTTCTTTCCCTTCCTCTCAGCCCTTGAAGAAGAATTAGAATTCAGTGATCAGTGAAAATTATATAACATAACTGTGCATAATCATGCCAATTAGAAGTATTCCATTCATTGTGTATAATATTCTTTTGGTTCTACTTTATTTTTTCTGCAGCAGATCATTAACATCTTATATTTATAGAAATCCCTCATATTCATTTGGTGGTACAATCATATTCTATTTCCACACTTTGACTAGCCAAATCACAGCTAATAAGCACCTACTTTTTTTTCTAACCACATTAATGTATATTCATGTAAGTATTGGGAGGGTTCATAGATATGTATGGTGTCAAATGGTTAAAACTCCTAATCACTGACAGGTGGAGAAGACAATGATGAGACAATAAAGTCCCTAAGAGAGATGATACATTATTTTTATTACCAAAGAAAATCAGATTGTGATAGGTAAGACTCCTTGCAAGTGGAGAAAGTTCTTTTTTTTTCCTTTCTAACTCAAGAAAGAGTCAGAAAGGAAACTAAACTTTTTGAGGAAGTTTAAAATTCTCACCAAAATGAATTAACTCCTTGGGACTCCTTTTAGGAATCCACAGACATAGGCTGTTTTAAATAGAAAAACTTAACCTCCTCACGGGAAAGGGGGAAAATCAGTCCAGTGGAGCTTACTGAATGAAAAAGACTTATCTACAACATTGTGTCAGCTCAAGAGAAAACTCTTAGAAGTCTGGAAACAATTTTGTGGGTGTAAGTTTTTTTGTGAGCATTATTTCTATCAGCCTTCCTCTTCTCTAACTAGTCTTGTTAAATCCTATGGACCTTCCATTTCCCCCTTTCCACACTGCTATTTGTGGGAGGGAGAGAGCAGGAGATGTTTGAAAAAAATTTCATCGACTTTCCACTCAGTTCAGTTTCTTCTCTCTGGAAAGGTCTTTTAGTAGGCAGGGTTATGCACCCAAATTATAATGACATCATTTAAAAATTTGTCACTTACCTATCTTCCATCTTAAGTTCATTCATTCCTTTCTTCCTATACAAAAGAAAGGCAAAATATGCCAGAAACTCTGTACAAGCAATCTATACATGAGATAAACTGTGAATAATCAACAGAGAAAAGAAGTCTTCTATAGAAGGTCAGATTTTGGCCTTGGATCTGAAGAAAGCCAAGGATATCATGAGGCAGGAATAAGGAAAGAGAGTCTTCTAGGCAGAAGAAAAAGCCTATGGACATGCTTGAAGTTGGGAAATTAAAGGTCTTGCTCTTGTTCATGAAACAGCAAGAAGGAAAGTATTACTGTTTGGCAAAGTGTGTTTGGGAGAAACTGTAAGGTATAAGAAGACTGAAAAGCAAGAGAGCACTAGTTAATGAAAGGCTTTAATTGTCATAAAGAGGGTTTTATATTTGATGTTGGAGGTGATAGGGAGTCAGTAGAGTATATTAAACAGGGACATCGTCAGATCTTCATGTTAGGAAGATCATTTTCAACAACTGAGTAGAAGATGGACTGAAGTAAGTAGAGACTTGTGGCAAGGAAATCAACCAGCAGGCTACTAGGAATAAGGTCATGAGGGATTTCATGAAGGTGATGGCAGTATTTATAAGGGGGGGAATTATGTGAAAGATACTATGAAGGCAAAAGTGAAAGACCTGAGATGCAGACATGTCACAAAACTACAGAAGAGCTCACATTCAAATGGTGCTGACAACAAGTAATGGTATAACCTGGTTCAAGAAAGACAAGGTAGAATAGGATGTCATACTAAAGTTCCTTTACAGATTGAAATCATTTCTGAATCTACCACAGAATCTCCCACCACAAGTCTGACAGGCCATACCTGAGGGAGTGATACAATATCACATTGACAAATATCAAAAATGGCTTTCCTTTGCATCTTGGTAACCATGGTGATCCAGGTATTATTCTCCAAGCAACCCCTATGTGGGTCATACACAAAGGGCTATATTTCAGGCTGTTTCCAATAGAATATTCACATGGACACTTTAAAGCTTTATGTTACTTTCACTTAGTTGTAACCAAAAGTTGCAGTTCCTTCTGAAGACGATCACACACATATAGAGAAGACCTGTAGCGACCCAAAGCAAATATCTAAAATTTTAAATTTTTCTTCATTGCACCCACCTTTCCTTAATATTTGCTTTTTCCTCTCAAAGGCAACCTCTACTCCATCTTAAGTGGATTTTTCCCCTTTCCAATCCTTTGTAATAGACAGATATTTTTGTTAGAAGTGGCATCTAATCCATATAGATTTATTTCCTATAAAAGCATCTATTCAGACTTTTGTCCAAATGACTCAGAAATGTTAGGAGAAAAAAATCATAGAAACCACTTGCTGAATACCAAAGAAAACAAAATGCTCACACACTTTGCTCAAATTTCTTTTTCTGAACTTCTGTCTGGGCTGAGAAAAAAAATACCAATAATGCAATGCCAATTCCTTTGGAAAAAAATCTTGCTTTTACTTTTTCCTGACTTTATTTCCCCCCTTTAAAAATTATTTATTTTATTTTTAATTTATGGAATAAAACAAGCATTTCTATAACAAAGTAGAATATAAAAAAAGAGATGGTTGCACATGGAACTGCCAATATATTATGGACATCTTGCTAGTCCTTTGAATTTCCTTGAACTCTGGATGCAGACAGGATTTTCCTTCATATGCTCTTTATAGATAATTTGGCTATTTATAATAGTCAAAATGATTTAATTTCTCAGAGGGTATATCATTAGTGCATATTCCAAGGTCCAGTTGTCCTTCACATTACCAGAAAGATTGTTGTTGGTAACTTCTAAGTCATCAAAGCTGTATGAGTAACAAATTGGGGATAGGAGAAAGCTACGGGACTCCAAGATCCCACAACCTTTGGGAAGGCAGGGATGGACCTAAGGGTTAGAGAGGAATGTACAATCCAAATTCCTATCCAAAAGAAATAATGGAATAATAGGAATAATGAAAGTTTGAAGATCAGTGGAGAGGGGAGGTATAGAAGGACATATTGACAAAGAGGTTGGGGAGAAGGGAAGATCTTGGAAGTGTCTGGGTAGGATAAAGCTCTTCTCAATCTCCTTCCTCAGCTCCTACCAACCCCTGTTATTGAAGTTTTATAAATCCTGAATGTTAAGACATGGGGTGATTGGGTAGGGAGATAAGAAAAAGTAGATGAAAAAGATTATTAATGCAAATGGCAAGGGCCGATGATTCTCCACATTATGAAAAGTATATCAATTGGTGACTGACTCCTAGTTCACTCAACTAGTATGAAGGACCATTTGGTAGAATCAGTAAGGGAGGGGAGCAGGGGGACAGAGAGATGCAGTGCCTCAGAACTTTGGGGGAGGAAGAATGGGACTAAGAATTGAAGAGCGAAAGGCCCTCTAGCCTTCCTGGATTCTCTTGGGGGTGGGAAGCGGAGTTCAATGTCCAGAAAGTTAAAAGTAGAGGTATGGGGGCCACAAATTATGAGCATTCAGAAGTACTCTTTTATTTATCGAAAGTACAATAATGAATTCTTTATGTTTGGATTTGTCATGGGAAGTCAACTCTGACATAAAGACTTTGCTCAACCAGAAGAAATAAAAGTTCTTGATTACACTATGGATTTACAGTGCTATTCAGAGGCAGGTATTAACAAAGTGAATATTCATTACATGAGAAGATCCCATGGCTTACAACCATACCACAGATCTGAAATTCCCAAGTTAAGTTGAAGGTGACTTCTTTCTCAGGATCACTTCTATTCTCACTTGGAGTCATTTGAATTTTTTCACATAGTATTTATGATTGATAACAATTTTGAGGTAGTGGTAGGGAGACCAATAAACTTAAAGAAGGATTTATAAACCTGTGACACTTTGGAACTAGCTTTACCAGAAAAATATCATGAGATTCTACTCCACCAGTGTTGTCCCTTTTCTAAAGTCTCAGAACACCCAAGGTCTAATTATTCCCCCAACTCCAGAGATTTCTTGAGTTTGTGATATATCTAGAGATGAGATTATCTAGAGATAAGATCCCAAGGGGAAACCAAGGTCAATTATAAATTCTCTTTCTACCTCCCACTCCAAGTCCTGAGGCTGCTGAAGTCTGAGAAAGAATCATTTCAGTGGGTAGGAAAAGTCAGTTCTGTGCTGTCTAATTTGGGCAATTTGGTCTAACAAAGAGAAGCATTCAGAGTTCTCAGCTACATACACTGGCTCTACCTCATGGTACCTAAAATAGAAGGCATGAATGGAAAAACTCCAATCTTCCATTCATGGGAGGTATGAGAAAAGAAAGAAAGATTTGTCATCCCCAGTCAACTGTGTTCTCCCTTGGACATGTAAGTTCACCCAGTTTTAATCTCTCACTGCTTTTTCATGCTGAGAGCAGAATGGGGAGCCATAGGTTGAGTGGGGCTATTGAATGACTCCCAAGATTAGGGACCATCTTTCTATTAGAATCTCCAGAAAAGGAAATGCAAGAAGAAAAGTATATGGGACCATCACTGTCTAGGGATGGTTGACTGAGCCTGGAGAATTCAACAGTTTTTACCTAACTACAGAGCCGTAAAAAGTGGAGACTCAAAATATTTTGCCATACCTCATTAAGGAGTTACCTTCACTTTTTTGTGAGGAAATCTGTGTTGATCATGGAAAAGCCATGGGTGCAGGTTAGGTAGACACCTTGTCTTGGGATTATGATGCCCTGGGTTCAGATCTTAACCTTTGATACACAAGCTCTGCAACTAATAGCAACTCATTTATCCTCTTTGAAACTTTGCTTTGTTATTTGTAAACAGACATAACAATATCTATGGAACCTCCCTGATGGAGTGGTTGAGAGTTTTGATGAAATAATGTAGGGAAAGTGTTTTACAAACTTTAAATCCTATATGTCAGTTGTCATGATCATCATCCATATTGTGATGGAGGAGTCAGTACCTGAAGCAGTGTTTATTAGGAATGTTTGAAAAATTGAGTTCCAGGGTCAAGCCTCTAAATTCATTTTTGGACTTAAATTTCCAAAAATGCTACTTGATAAAGAAGAAGTATCTTTGCACCCCTGTGAGAATTACTTTTATGTCAAGATATGGAAGTGATTTTCTACATAGTGACAGGACATTCTCCACAACTGAGGTCCCCACTCAGTCTATACCTTGGTTGTGACTTTCATACAGTCACTGTCAAAGTTGCTGTAATGCCTGTGACCTTTTAATTTCTAAGCAGGTGGCCAGGACTGATGACCTTCTCATCCAGGAATGGTAAAGGAAACCAGCATAAAATAAGACAAAGACCCAAGATATTTCTTTTTGGCTTTTCTCTATTTTTATGATGGACATTTTTTTCTCCAATTTTAAATGCTTATTGAATAATACTCCTGTGATTAGTAGTAGTCATTCCATTCCATTCTTTTTTTTGGAAGCCCTAATTTTATGCATCACATAGCTCCATTTTACTTGCAATTATGGTGATTGAAAGTTCAGGATAACAGTCTCAGGTAAAAAAAAATGGTGAGTTTCATCCAATGGATGATTATCTTCCCAGTTGTTGTACTAAAATTTTTTCAATAAAAACTATAAATTAGTGATCAAAAATGAATTTGTATCATGCCAAACCAACTCACCCTTTGTCTTTGATACCTGTACTCGCCCTCTTCTTTCTTCTATCATCCCCCAGGCCTGACTCCCCTACGAACATAAAGAACTACACAGAGGTGACTGAGTTTATCCTGCTGGGAATCCCTCATACAGAAGGACTGGAGACTCTTCTCTTTGTCATCTTCTTATTCATCTACATCTTCACCCTGCTGGGGAACTTCCTCATCCTCTTGGCTATCATTTCCTCCTCTCACCTTCACACACCCATGTATTTCTTCTTGGGACTCTTATCTACTTTTGATATATTTTTTCCTTCAGTGAGTTCTCCTAAAATGCTAGTCTTTCTCTCAGGAAATAGTCGAGCCATCTCCTATAAAGGATGTGCCTCTCAGCTCTTCTTCCATCATTTTTTGGGGTGTACTGAGGGCATTCTATACTCTGTGATGTCCTATGACCGTTTTGTTGCCATTTGTCATCCACTGCGCTACACAGTCATTATGAACCCCAGATGTTGTGTGGTCCTAGCCATATGTACCTCATTGATAGGTTGTATTCATGCTACTATACTGACATCCCTCACCTTCCAGTTACCTTACTGTGGTCCCAATGTAGTGGACTATTACTTATGCGACATTCCCTCTGTAATACCTCTGGCCTGTGCTGATAGCTCACTGGTCCAGACAGTGGGTTTCACTAATGTTGGCCTTCTAACTGTAACATTACTTTTAACTATTCTTATCTCCTATACTCACATTGGGATGGCAATTTTAAGAATGCCTTCAGCTGAAGGTAGAAGCAAAGCTTTCTCTACTTGCAGTGCCCACCTCATTGCCATCATGTGTGCCTATGGACCAATTATCATCATCTATTTTCAGTCCACTCCCAACCCTTTGCTTGGTGCTGTGGTTCAAATTTTGAATAACATTGTCTCACCTATGTTGAACTCCTTAATCTATTCTCTGAGAAACAAGGAAGTAAAAAGAGCCTTGAAAAGAATTTTGTATGGGGCAAGACTAAGCGCAGGGGACTAAATTAGGAGTCCTCAGTCTCGCTGGTCAGGTCCTGTTTCCATCTTTGTGTGGAAACTGTTGATCAAATTCTTCCCCTTCACTGAATGGTCATTGTATCGCTGCCCTCTCTCTGGGTCATCATTCCATCTTTTTTGTATGGTGTATGTAACCAGAAAGTAGTCCAACATAAGAAAAAAATTGCTAGTTGAGTTCTTTTTTCTCTTAACGGACTTTTTTTGTTGAGATTCACTTTTATTTCATTATCTCATGTCATATCATTATCTTAAGAGAAACTCATCTTTGAAGGTACCAGTCTTTCTCAATTTCAAGCAATTTTGAAGAGTGTTTCTTTGCAGGAAGTAAGGGATAGTTTAAAGATATGGTTTCATTGGTGTGCAGAGTTTCTGAAGGGCTCCCCTTTTCCCCCTGTTTTAAATCACCAACCCCATTGACAGTTATCTCTCATTCATTCCTCCTTTACTTTAGTCTCTGATGCAAAGTTGACAGCCTATCTTAATTTTCAAATTTCTGCTTTGTTTCAGTTCTAGGTTTATTCTCTTCAAAAAAGATCTATGAAATCATTCCTAGATATCTTCTGTATTCTATCCTGTACCTTTAGTCTTTTCTTTTTTTCATACCCTTAGCACTCTCCTGTCTATGTTCACTTTCACAGGGAGTAAGTATTAAAAGTATTAAAAACCAAAATGCTAAAGTTAGTACTATCAAGGAATGTATTGGCTGTATGTTTCTTAGTCCCGGAGTAATCTGGTAGATGTTTAACAACTGTCTATATTGAGGAAAAATATACTCAAGATACAAGTATTTTCTCTAATACTTTCATAATCTAGACAATCAACAAAATAATAAACAACATCCTGATTTGTGGAATTAGTCAGTCTCCAAGGTCAAAGGGCATGTTTTTGAACTTGAACCTGAACAAGAATCCTCTCAATCACAAATCTGACAGGTAGATATGAATCCTTTACTTTAAAAATTCTAATCCAAGAAAACCTACTGTTTTCCAAAACGACCAATTGCTTTGTTTTTTATAGTTCTATTTGTTACGAAGTTTTCATTTATACCAAACTTTAATCTGTCGCTCTGAAATTTCTATCCATTCTTCCTAGTTCTTCCCTCTATGGTCAAATAGAACAAAGTTATTTCCCCACTGTTGGATTGTCCTCCCTTTTCATATTTCTGCTTCAGCATTTCTAACTTCCTTTAAGATTCAGCTTAGAGACTATCTCTTACATAAGATCTCTGCTCTTCCTCCATAGCTACCAGAGATGGGTGATAATCAGCTTGTAACAGCTAATCAGAACTGTCTGCTAAATTTTCTGTGTGGGTAAAATCCTCAAACGGTACAAATAAGACCTTGATTCCTTGTTTTGGAGTTTGTCTAGACTTAAGACAGTGACAAAGAAAATCTTAATAATCCTGGTTAAACTAAAGTGTTGTGATTTTCATAGTAATTGGTTTTTATATTAATTGATATGATACGTCTAATGAATATACTGATATATTAAGTTTTTCTGTATTGTCCGGTCCAGCTTATGAGTCAGATGCACAAGCTTGAACTGATCGATCAGTCGACAAGGCTCATGATCGCTGGCATCCTTCTGCCTGTGTACCCGGAGTGAAGGGAATCAAAGATTGTAGAACCTGTTCCTGTCATAGGACTCTGGTCCTGTGACACATCAAGTAATGACCCCAAGGACTTGAACAATACAGCTCCCCCAGGGCTCCTGAATTTTTGTATTGTCTTCCATTTGGGAGTTTGTCCTGGGAAACCACTCTGACCTTGGGAATTAATTTGGAATCCACCTTAGCCCCTCCTTTCCCACTTGTCATTTATGTATATAATTTCTGTCTTTACTTCAGCAAGTTGGATTTTGATTGGGAGAATTCTGGATTTATAATTTGTTCCACATAATGAAATTAATAAATTAAATAGCTACTTGGTTGCTGGAACTTTGTCCTGCTGTTTTGTCATTCTCAGGTTAGAGACCATCTCAATAAAATCTTGTTAACAGTGTCATGTATACAAGGTGTCATTTATACAAGTATATGTGAGTACATACACACAGACACACACATGCACACACACTTATTCAGAGAGGTGTTTGGTAACCATTTATCACATACCCCTAGATCTCTCTCATTTGAAATAAAGTTATATGTATTTGATATATATTCTATTTATTTATTAGCATATATTTTTTATCCTTCTCTAGAATGTAAGCCACTGAGAATAAGAAATGTTTTGTTTTGTCTTTGGATCTTTCAGTGTCTAATGATCAGTGCCTTTGTTTATCATAAGTGCTTAATAAAAGCTTGTTGAATTGAGTTGAATCTTCTTCTAACCATCATCATTACACCTAGCACTTGTAGAGCAATGCAAGGTTTGCAAACCACTTTACAAATATTATCTTGTTCAATCATCAGAACGACCCTGGGAGATAGGTGTGCTATTACTTTTCCCATTTTTTAGGAGAGGATATGGAAAAAACAGAAGTTGTGACTTAACTTGTGACTGTGTTGTCACACAGCTGGTTAATGTCTGAGACTGAATATGAATCTAGGTATTCATGACTTCAGAGCCAATACTTCATCTTCTTCTGTACCATAGCTACTCTTGGCCCCTGAACCCTCCTCTCTTCTTTTAACTAATTCCACAGTAGCAGATCCTCAATAGCCTTGACCATGGTTTTGAGTTACCCTTACCACATGTAGTATCATGCTCCAGACCTCTCCATTTGATTCTGTGCAGGCCTTGAGTTACCCTCAGGTTTCACACAGTCTCCTTATCTATCTTAGCTACAATTCAATTTAATTTAGTGAACAATATTCTCTTAGTATGTTCTGAGCACTGCAGATACATACACACAGAGACCCAGACTCAGACACACACACACACACACACACACACACACACACACACACACACACACACATTCTTTGACTTTCGTCCACTATGCTCATAATATAATCTGTTCTCCCCTGTGTTTCTTAAAATCTTGAGCTTCCTTCAAGGCTCTACACAGATACCACCTTTTTAAAAAAACTTTATTTTCAATTCATGGGACAAAACAAGCATTTCCATAACATTGTATAGTAAAAAAGATTCTTGCACATGAAACTGCACATCTATTATGTACATTTTGTCATTCCTTTTAAATATGCAACAAAGTTATCATGCAATTTTTTTTCCTTCCCCTCACCGCTTCTACAGATGACTTCCATCAGACAAAAACAAGCACACACACTTATACATATATGCATACATACATATATATGTATGTATGTAAAATTATTCTATACAAACTTTTATTAATCATTTCTTTCTCTGGATGCAGATAACGTGTTTCTTCATATATCCTTTGTAGTTAATTTGGGTGATTATAATAACCAAAATAAATGATTTCCTCAGTTGTTCTTGAAACAATATTGCTGTTAACATATCCAGTGTTGTCTTCATTCTGTTCATGAACTCCATTATGTTGTGGAAATGTTTTCATGTTCTTCCTCAGATCATTGAGCTCATCATTTCTTATGTCACAGTAAATATTTCATCACAAGCTATTTGCTCAGCCATTCCCCAATTGATGGGTATCCTTGCAATTTCCAGTTCTTTGCCACCACAAAGAGAGCTGCTATAAACATTTTGAACATATAAGTTCTTTTCCTTTTCCTCTAATTATCTGGAAATGGACTTAGTAGTGGGATTGCTAGGTTAAAGGATATGGGCAGTTTAACAACTCTTTGGGCATAATTCCAGATTGCTCTCCAAAACAGTTAAATCAGTTCACCATTCCACCAACAATGAATTAGTGTCCCAATTTTCCACATTCCCTCCAACATTTGTCACTTTCCTCTTCTATCATTTTAGGCAACCTGGTAGGTATAAAATGATATCTCAAGGTTGTTTTAATTTGCATTTCTGTAATCAATAATGATTTAAAGTATTTTTCATCTGACTATAAATTGTTTTGATTCCTTCATTCCTGCCTATTCATATCCTTTGACCATTTATTAATTGACAAATGGCTCACATTCTCACAGATTTGGCTAAATTCTTTATATATTTAAGACATGAGACCTTGATCTGAGAAAATGTTTATTTTTTTCTTAATTTTCTGCTTTACTTTTGATTTTTTTTACATTTGTTTTATTTGCACAAAACTTTTTTTAATTTAATGCAATTACAATGATCCACTTAGGGAGCCAAGATGGCGGAGTAGAAAGACGCACATACGCTACCTCCGAACCCACTGCCCATAAAATACCTGTAAAAAAAAAAGAACCACCAGCGAATTCTGGAGCAGGAGAAGCCACAGAATGGAGCAGACGAGATTTCTGCTCCAGAGAACCTGAAAACCTCTCGCAAAAGGTCCCTTGTGCCCCGGACCCGGAGCAGAGCCCAACCCTGCCTCGGCGGTGCAGAGCCAAAAGGAGCAGATCCGAGCAGGCTTCAGGGACGGAATCTCCAGCAGCCGCGCAGGTCCCTCCACCCACAGGTGACAGGGGCTGGTGAGAGGGTCTCTTTGGCAGGTCAAGAGGGGAGTGGGGTGCCCCTATAACTCAGGCCCCCTCGGGAGGCAGCAGCAGAGGCAGCGGCAGACCGGGGCTCCCCAAGCAGGCAGGAGCTCAGATCCATTGTTGAAGGTCTCTGCATAAACCCCCTGAGGGAACTGAGCCCCGTGTGGTGGCCCTGCCCCCACCTGAGCACCTGAACTTAATCTCACACTGAACAGCAGCCCTGCCCCCGCCAAAAGCCCTGAGGCAGGGAAGCAGCATTTGAATCTCAGACCCCAAGTGCTGGCTGGGTGGATCTGGAGGAGAGGTGGGGGTGGAGAGGACACTCAGAAGTCAAGTCACTGGCTGGGAAAATGCCCAGAAAAGGGAAAAAAAATAAGACTATAGAAGGTTACTTTCTCGGTGAACAGGCATTTCCTCCCTTCCTTTCTGATGAGGAAGAACAATGCTTACCATCAGGAAAAAACGCAGAAGTCAAGGCTTCTGTATCCCAGACCACCCAATGGGCTCAGGCCATGGAAGAGCTCAAAAAGGATTTTGAAAATCAAGTTGGAATGGTGAAGGAAAAACTGGGAAGAGAACTGAGTGACATGCAAGCAAAGCATGAAAAACAAGTAAATACCCTGCTAAAGGAGACCCAAAAAAATGCTGAAGAAAATAACACCTTGAAAAATAGGCTAACTCAATTGGCAAAAGAGGTTCAAAAAGCCAATGAGGAGAAGAATGCTTTCAAAAGCAGAATTAGCCAAATGGAAAAGGAGATTCAAAAGCTCACTGAAAAAAATAGTTCTTTCAAAATTAGAATGGAAGGGATGGAGGCTAATGACTTTATGAGAAACCAAGAAATCACAAAACAAAACCAAAAGAATGACAAAATGGAAGATAATGTGAAATATCTCGATGGAAAAACAACTGACCTGGAGAATAGATCCAGGAGAGACAATTTAAAAATTATGGGACTACCTGAAAGCCATGATCAAAAAAAGAGCCTAGACATCATCTTTCATGAAAATAAAATGATCCACTTATATCTAATTTTATTCTGTCTCTTGTTTATGCAGAGGTTTTTCATTTATCCATATTGGTAAGTAATATTTCCATGTTCTTCTAATTTTCTAGTACTATTTCTTTTCATATCTAGATCATGTATCCATTTTGAGTTTATCTTGGAAATGGTGTACAATATTGGTCTGTGCTCTATTTATATCATTCTGCTTTCCAGTTTTCCTAACAATTTTTACCAATGAATTCTTATCCCAAAATCTTAAGTCTTTACATTTGTCAAATACAAAATTATCATGTTCATTTGCTGCTATAAATTGTTTGTCTATTCTATTCCATTGATCTATTTTTCAATTTCTTAGAAAAACAAGAAAGTTTTGATAATTACTGCCTTATAATATAGTTTATGATCTGATACTGCTAAAACTCCTTCCTTTAGATTTTTTATTATTATTTCCTTAGATACTCTTCACTTTGCTTCCAAATGATTTTACTTTTTTCTAATTCAGTAAAATCATTTTTTTTTTTTTGTAATTGAATTGGGATAACATTCAATATAAAAATCAGTGTTGTTAAAATTTCATTTTTATTATATTGGTTCTTCCTACCATGAATACTTAATATTTCTCCAGTTATGTAAATCTGGTTTTATTTTTATGAAATCTTAAAGGTTATTTTGTTTATATTGCTCCTGGCTTTGTTTTGACAGGTTTACTCCCAGGTATCTTATACTGTCTGGAGTTGTATTAAATGGGATATTTTTTACTCTGTCTTTTTTCAGAGTTTTATTTGTGATAGAAATGAAAGCTGATGATTTGTGTGGATTTGCTTTATATCCTGCCACTTTGATTAAATTATGAATTGTTTCAACTAACTCTTGAATTAAATCTTTGGGATTTTCCAAGTGTATCATCATATCATCAGCAAAAAGTGATAGTGTTATTACCTCATTCCCCATTCTGATTCCTTCCATTTCTTTTTCTTCTCTTATTGCTATTGCTAGGATTTCCAGTGCAATACTGGATAATATTGGTGACAGTGGGCATCCTTGTTTCATACCCTATCTTACTAGGATGGCTTCTAGCTTATCCCCATTACAAATAATGCTTGCTAATGGTTTTACATAAATGCTTTTTTACCAATTTAAAGAAACATCCATTCACACCAACACTTTCAACTGATTTCAATAGAAATGAGTGTTGAATTTAATTAAAAACTTTTTCAGCATCTATTGATATAATCATATGATTTAACAAAATTTTATTATTGATATAATGAATTATGTTAACACTCTTCCTTATGTTAAATCATTCCTGCATTCCTGCTGTAAATCTCACTTAATGAAAATTTAGAATCTTTATAATATATTGTTGTAATTTTTTAACTATTGTTTCATTTAGAATTTTTGAAACCATATTCATTAATGAAATTGATCTATAATTTTCTTTCTTTGTTTTTACTCTTCCTGCTTTAAGGTATCAGTACCACATTTGTTTCATAAAAGAAGTTTGGTAAGATGCCTTCTTTACTTATTATTCCAAAGAATTTATTTAGGAATTAGTTGATTTTTAAATGTTTCACAGAATTCTCTTGTCAATGCTTCTGGACTGGTGCTTTTCTCTTAGAAAACTCATTTATGGCCTGTTCAGTGTGTGCTTCTAAAATAAATCTAGTTTAATATTCTACTTCCTCTTCTGAAAATCTTGGCAATTTATATTTTGTAGTTATCCATCCATTTCACTTAAATTTATAAGCTTATTGTCACATAATTGGGCAATTTAAGCTACCACCTCTTAAGGACAATATTTCCTGATTCTCATAAAGGTTCATTCCTTTAAATTACACAGTGGATATAGGGCTGGGCCTGGAGTCAAGAGCACCTGAATTCAAATCCAGCTTCACACACTTTCTAGCTTTGATGACACTTCCCAAGTCACTTAACATCTGTCTGCCTCAGTTTCCTTAATTATTAAATAAGTATAATGACAGTGCATACCTCCCCAGATTGTTGTGAGGATCAAATGATTTAATATTTCAAAAATGATTAGTACGGTTGTAGGTGCCATATAAATTCTTGCTTTCTTCTGCTCCTCCTTGTTTCTTTTTAACTACTTAAAAATTTATTCTCAAGCAGGATAAAATGTTCTTGAGGGTAAAAATTGTTTTGTTGTTGTTGTTTGTGTTTCCAATGCCTAACACTTTCTGTTATGTTTTGTCTTTAATACCACTTGTGCAGAGAAGTCCTGGTAAGGAAACTTCTCTATCAGTGTGGACTCATACCTCATCTGTAACACAAGGTCTTGGACAGCTGCCTGGGGAACTGAGAAGTGAACCTACTTGTCCAGAGTTACTCAACTAGAATGTGTCAAAAACACAACTGGAACCAAGGTTTTCTTGATTCAAGGCTGATATTCTATGATAGCTCCCATTTTTATAGTACTTTAAGATTTAAAAAGCATTTTCCTATCTCCTATATCAGTGTGGTCAAAATAAAATAACTCCCTGGAGGTCCCATATTGACTTCAAAACTCATTTCCTTTTTGGTTTTTTTATCTCTTTTTGAATACAGACCTCACAGTGGTATTGCTAAGTCAAAGGGTATGCATGCTTTTGTAGCCCCATGGGCATAGTTCCACAATTCTCTACAGAAGGGTTGTATCAGTTAAATAATGTTTGATACCAATAAAAACTGGAGGGAAGGTCAGGGCAACCCTTTCCAATTATTTGTTTCCAACTCCCCACCCTATTCTTCTCAGATATAATTAGGAAATTTTTGCTCTCTAGATAAGTAGCTCAAAGGATGATCTAACAGAATACATGGGAAGGGGAATAGAGAGATATAGATTTTGGACACCAATATGAGGCCAATGCTAGAGAGATGATTGGGAAGAAAGAATAGGAACAAACAAGAGTTCATTTGAACTTGTCCTGGGATGTTATACAATTTCAATTAATACTTACTAAGCAGGTGATGATTTCAGTTTCTACATTGCTAGAGGGCTGGAAGCTTTATTAGCAGTCACTTTACCCATTGGCAAAGCTCCTTTCTCCTCTTCTTGGTTATGACTCCATGTCTCCTTGCTAAAGGAAAATGAGAGTCTAGCTTTTTAATAAGAGAAGAGCATCAAAGAAAAATAAAAACTCTTGTTTAAAAAAATTCAAATTTTGTCAAAGTATGCCTATTTTGATATTTAGATATTAAAATGAATTCACTAAAAAATAAAGTACCAAAGAAAGAAATTTAGATAAAATGAAGTATGCAATTATCTTTTTTTTGACTACTTGAATTCTCAGACTTCTATTTTCTCATTTATAATTTTAATCTCTAAGTGAAACATATAATCATATGAAATCTTAAAATTTGAAACTTATCTTTGATCTTTTGAAAAATCCATTATCTACTCATTGATCCATAATAGGGAACTTGACCACAAATACTAAAAATCTGAAAGGAAGGAGTGTTGTAGCAAGTTGTGACATTCATTGCAGTCCCTTCTAATACCTTAACTAAGTCCACCCCACCTGTGTCTCCAAATAATATTATCCTTATTCCAAGTATTCTCCATGATACCCACACATATATATCAATTCTTGACAAAAGAAACAAGTTGAACAGAATCTACTTCATTGTTGTCAGTCAAATATACTCTACTAATTTTTTCTTATTTGTACATTGTTGTTGTTGAGTTTGTCCTTCATTTTCAAATAGGGGCATGATATCAGACAAATGATATCATGACTTGCACTGGACTTTGTTTTGAGTGAGGAAGGGCTGTGCAAGGTCACCACCCTCATTTTCTGCTCCTGAGCCATCTGGATTCAGTGACCAGATATTCATCAGGATGATAGGAGATGGCCCAGGATGCAATGGGAGACCTTGACCTTTTAGGCTAAGAACTTTTCAGGTATTCACTTAAAGTGAAGTAATGCCCATTCAGTGAATAGGTCTCTTTAAAAAAAAGTAGTCAGGGGATGGCTCCTTTAAAGAGAGAAGAAAAATAAATAAATAAATAATCAAATAAATGAAAGAATGAAGGAATGAATAAGTAAATAAAACTAGGAGGGTCAAGAGCCTCAGGGTTCTTGGTTGAACCAGAAACAATTACTAGTGACATTCACTCTAAACCAGGAACATCCAAAAACAGTTATTGAGTGGAGCTTGAGCAGGGACCCATTGTTGTTTAATCCATGGGTTTCAGAGTGCACTGGGTGTAGGGAAGACAGAAAGAAAGGAAGAAAGAATGAAAGAAAGTAAGAAAGCAAAGAAAGGAAGGAAGGAAGGAAGGAAGGAAGGAAGGAAGGAAGGAAGGAAGGAAGGAAGGAAGGAAAGAAGGAAGGAAAGAAGGAAGGAAAGAAGGAAGGAAGGAAGGAAGGGAGGAAGGAAGGAAGGAAGGAAGGAAGGAAGGAAAGAAGAAGGAAGAAATTTAGCCAATAAATCCCAAGTTACCTGGGCTGCCTCTGGCCATCAAAATTTACCTTCTTTTGGAAAGGTGAAAGAAAAGAAGAGGGAGTGATTGAGAGAGAGAATGACCTGAGTTACCCAGATAGCTGGGTCCTCATTCAGACACAGGGTGAGTTGAATAGGAAAGGATGATATCTAAAAAAATAAAATTAAGGGGTGAGAGAGATATATAGGGGGAAGAAAGGGAGAGATAGAATGTGGCAAGTTATCTCTCACATAAATGAGACAAGAAGAGCTTTTTCAGTGGAGGGGAAGAAGGGGGAAGTGAGAGGGAAAGAGTGAACCTTACCCTCCTCACATTTGGTTTAAGAAGGGAACAACATGCACACTCAATTTGCTATGAAAATGTATGTTACACTACAGGATATTAGGGAAGAATGGTTTAAGTGAGATGTTGGGATGGGAGAACAAATGGGAGGAGGGGTTAATTAGAAGTAACCACTTTTAAGGAGGGATAGGGTCAAAACAGAGAACACAATAAATGGGAGAGCAGGTTAGGATAGAGGGAAATATCCTTCACAAAATGACTTTTGTGGAAATGTTTTGCATAACTACACATGTATAACATATATAGAATTGCATATCTACTCAGTGGGGATGGGTGAGGAGGGAAAAAGGGAGAGAAGTTGGAACTCAAATTTTAAAAAAGAATGTTAAAAACTGTTTTTTCATGCACTTGGGGAATAAGATGTACAGGTAATGGGGTATAGAAATCTATCTTGCCTTATTAGAAAATAGAGGAGATGAGGATAAGAGAAGGGAGAGGTGAGATAAAAGGGATGGAAGATTGGGGTAAGAGGTAATCAGAATGCATGCTGTCTTGGAGTGGTGGAAGAAAGAGATGGGGAGACAATTTGTAACTCAAAATCTTGTGGAAATGAAAGTTGAAAACTAAAAATAAATAAATAATCTAAAAGAAAAGAAATGAGAATGACATAAGTGAATTATGAAAAAAAAGTCAACGGTTTAGAAAAAGAAAACAACTGCTTAAGCAGTAGAATTGACCAAATCAAATAGAAGATACAAAAATTAACTGAAGAAAACAACTCCCTAACATGTGTAATTGGCTAAATGGAAAAGGAAGTATAAAAGCTAATTGAGGAAAACAACTCCTTAAAAGTTTTTTTCCAAATGGTCAAACTGCTGCAAATATTTCAACAAGACAAGAAACAATTAACTCGGGGGCGGAGCCAAGATGGCGGAGTAGAAAGACGCACATACACATAGCTCTGAACCCACAACCCATAGAATGGCTACAGGGAAGTAACTCACGGCGAATTCCGCACCCAGAGGCCACGGAACATTGGAGCGAGGGAGATTTCTGTTCCAGAGAGACCTGCAAAACTCCCGCCGCGGACTGGGCGCCGGGACTGGGAGCTGAGTGCAGCCCTGCCGCGGCCGCGGCACCGAGAGGAAAAGATCCGAGCAGGCTTCACAGACAGGATCTCCAGCGGCCAAGCGGGTCCCTCCACCCACAGAGGGATCTGCAAACCTCTCGCAAAAGGTCCGTCGCGCTGCAGACACAAAGCCCAGCCCAGACCTGCTGCGGCCACGGCTGCGGCACCGAGAGAAACAGATCCGAGCAGGCTTCAGGGACGGGATCTCCAGCGGCCGCACAAGTCCCTCCACCCACAGGTGACAGGCGTGGGTGAGAGAGTCTCTTTGGCGGGTCGAGAGGGGAGTGGGGTGCCCCCATAATTCAGGCCCCCCCCCGGGAGGTAGAAGCTGAGAGGCGGCTGCAGACAGGGGCTCCCCAAGCGGACGGGAGCCTGAATCCATTGCGGAAGGTCTGCGCATAAACCCCCTGAGGGAACTGAGCCTGAGAGGTGGCCCTGCCCCGATCTCAGCACCAGATCATAATCTCATACTGAATAGCAGCCCTGCCCCCGCCCAAACCCCTGAGGCTGGAAGCAGCATTTGAATCTCAGACCACAAACACGGGCTGGGAGGATCAGGAGGTGAGGTGGGTGTGAGGAAAATATTCAGAGGTCAAGTCACTGGCTGGGAAAATGCCCAGAAAAGGGAAAAGAAATAAGACTATAGAAGGTTACTTTCTTGGCGAACAGGCATTTCCTCCCTTCCTTTCTGATGAGGAAGAACAATGCTTACCATCAGGCAAAGACACAGAAATCAAGGCTTCTATGTCTCAGCCCACCCAATGGGCTCAGGCCATGGAAGAGCTCAAAAAGAATTTTGAAAATCAAGTTAGAGAGGTGGAGGAAAAGCTGGGAAGAGAAATGAGAGACATGAAGTCAAAGCATGAACAGCAGATCAGCTCCCTGCTAAGGGAGACCCAAAAAAATGTTGAAGAAATTAACACCTTGAAAACTAGCCTAACTCAATCGGCAAAAGAGGTTCAAAAAGCCAATGAGGAGAAGAATGCTTTCAAAAGCAGAATTAGCCAAATGGAAAAGGAGATTCAAAAGCTCACTGAAGAAAATAGTTCTTTCAAAATTAGAATGGCACAGATGGAGGCTAATGACTTTATGCAAAACCAAGAAATCACAGAACAAAGAGAGAAGAATGGAAAAATGGAAGATAATGTGAAATATCTCATTGGAAAAACAACAGACCTGGAAAATAGATCCAGGAGAGACAATTTAAAAATTATGGGACTACCTGAAAGCCATGATCAAAAGAAGAGCCTAGACATCATCTTTCATGAAATTGTCAAGGAAAACTGCCCTGAGATTCTAGAACCAGAGGGCAAAATAAATATTCAAGGAATCCACAGAACATCGCATGAAAGAGATCCAAAAAGAGAAACTCCTAGGAACATTGTGGCCAAATTCCAGAGTTCCCAGGTCAAGGAGAAAATACTGCAGGCAGCTAGAAAGAAACAATTCAAGTATTGTGGAAATACAATCAGGATAACACAAGATCTAGCAGCCTCTACATTAAGGGATCGAAGGGCATGGAACAGTATATTCCAGAAGTCAAAGGAACTAGGACTAAAACCAAGAATCACCTACCCAGCAAAACTGACTATAATACTTCAGGGGAAAAAATGGTCTTTCAATGAAATAGAGGATTTTCAAGTATTCTTGATGAAAAGACCAGAGCTGAAAAGAAAATTTGACTTTCAAACACAAGAATGAAGAGAACCATGAAAAGGTGAACAGCAAAGTGAGGTCATAAGGGACTTACTAAAGCTGAACTGTTTACATTCCTACATGGAAAGACAATATTTGCAACTCTTGAAACATTTCAGTATCTGGGTACTGGGTGGGATTACACATGCACACACGCTCACATACACAGAGACAGAGTGCACAGAGTGAATTGAATAGGATGGGATCATATCTTTAAAACAAAATGAAATCAAGCAGTGAGAGAGAAATATATTGGGAAGAGAAAGGGAGAAATTGAATGGGGCAAATTATCTCTCATAAAAGAGGCAATCAAAAGACTCATTAGTGGAGGGACAAAGAGGGGAGGTGAGAGAAAAACATGAAGTCTACTCTCATCACATTCCACTAAAGAAAAGAATAAAGTGCACACTCATTTTGGTAGGAAAACCTATCTCACAATACAGGAAAGTGGGGGATAAGGGGACAAGCAGGGTGGGGTGGATGATAGAAGGGAGGGCATGAGGAGGAGAGTGCAATTCGAGGTCGACACTCATGGGGAGGGATAGGATCAAAAGAGAATAGAAGTAATGGGGGACAGGATAGGTTGGAGGGAAATATAGTTAGTCCTATACAGCACAACTATTATGGAAGTCATTTGCAAAACTACACAGAGTTGGCCTATATTGAATTGCTTGCCTTCCAAAGGGAAGGGGTGGAGAGGGAGGGAGGTAAAGAAGGTGGAACTCAAAGTGTTAGGATCAACTGTCGAGTAATGTTCTTGCCACTAGGAAATAAGAAAAACAGGTAAAGGGGTATAGAAAGCTATCTGCCCCTACAGGACAAAAGAGAAGATGGAGACAAGGGCAGAGAGGGATGATAGAAGAGAGAGCAGATTGGTCATAGGGGCAATTAGAATGCTTGGTGTTTGGGGGGGGAGGGGATAAAAGGGGAGAAAATTTGTAACCCAAAATTTTGTGAAAATGAATGTTAAAAGTTAAATAAATAAATTTAATAAAAAAAAAAAAAAAAAGGAAACAATTAACTCCTTGAGGAGGCTTCACTCCTGAGAGATTCTCAGAGATCATCTCTCACAAAATTTTCATAAAGAGAAGACCAAAACTGAACAAAAAATTGATCTGTAATATCAAGGCAACAGAGAATGCTAAAAGCTAAAAAGGTCAAAGAAACCATTAGTGATTCAATGAAGCTGAACTATTTACATCCTTACAGGGGAAGATGGGTATTTGTAATTCTTAAAAATTCTACCACTAATAGTATAGATAGAATGAATATACATAGAGAGAGGATATCAGTATAAGTTGAATTTGAGGGAATAATATAAAAAATAATTAAGGGATGAGAAAACAAAGTACATTGAGTGCAGAAGGAAGGGAGAGGTAGAATGGAGTAAATTGTTATACATGAAGAGACACAAAAGACCTATTATAATGGAGGTGAAGATGGGAAAGTGGGTGATTGTTTAAACTTTACTCTCATCAATATTGGCTCAAAGAGGAGATAATATACACAGTCAGCTGAATATAGAAATTTATCTTACCCAACAGGGGAATAAGAGGGAAGGAGATTAAATAAAGTTGTTTGAGGTGGGATTGTACATGTGGAGAGGGACTTACAGGAGAAAGGGAAGATTGAGTGAAGTGGTACAAGGAAGCAAAATGCTGTTGAGGAGAGAAAGAGTGAAAGGAGAGAGAGAGGATAAACAGGAGGAAAAGAAGGATGGAGGAAAATACACAGCTTGTAATCATAACTATGAATGTGAATGGGATGAAATTTCCCATAAAAAAGAAATAGCAAACAGAGTTATAGGTTCGTGATCAAACACGAGTGTTATGAAATGTAAAACAGGTGATTTTGATTATGTTGCATTAAAAATTGTACAAAGAAAAACAAAACAACTAAAATTTGAAAGAAAGCAGAAAGCTGGGAAGCAATCTTCATAGTAAGTGTTTCTGATAAAGGTCTCATTGTTCAGATATATGGAGAACTGAATCAAATTTTTGAGAATACAAGTCATTCCCCAATTGATAAAAGGTCAAAGGATATGAACAGGTAGTTTTCAGATGCTTTGAAGAAGCTCTCTAAATCATATTTGATTAGAGAATTGCACATTAAAGCTTCCCTGAGCTACCACCTCACACTTATGTGACTGGGTAATATTACAGAAAAGGAAAATGATATATATTGGAGAAGATGTGTGAAATTGGGGCATTAATTCACTGTTGATGGAATACTGAACTGATCCAACAGTTCTGAAGAACAATTTGGAACTATGACTGAAAGGCAATTAAATTGTATATAAACTTTCATCTAGCAATACTGATCTGTATCTTAAAGAGATTATAAAAAAGTGGAAAGGACCTACATGTGCAAAAATATTTATAGCAACCCTTTTTGTAGTGGCAAAATATTAGAAATTGAGGAAATGCCTATCAATTGGGGAATGAATGAACAAGCTGTGGTATATGAATGTAATGGAATACTACGGTACAATAAGAAATGATGAACAGACCTATTTCAGAAAATCCTGGAAAGACTTGTATGAGCTGATACAAAGTGAAATGAGCAGAATAAGGAAAACATTGTAGACAGTATCAACAACATTGTGAGATGATCAACTATGAATGAATCATTTCAAATAATCTCCCTTGTGGAGCAGACTTATGGTTATAGTTCAAAGACTTCCAGAAGGACACATTTGTTTCTGAAAACTTCTTCAAAGTTTTATTGAGAGGTCTTCTGGATGACAGTGTTCATATTCTTTTGTTTTGCTAAATTTTCTGGGTTGACTCTAATCCATAGATTGTTCCATCTTCACCTATCATGTGAGCCTGTCACAGGGAACTTTTTCTTTTTTTTTTTTTTCTTTTTTTTTTTTTTTTGTTTTGTAATGTTTAACAGTCACTGCCATACAATTGTGATTTTATCCCCCCCACCTACCCCCCACTCCCCCCCTCCCTCCCCACGACTGCATACAATTCTGTATAGATTCTACATATACTTTCCTATTGAGTATATTTTCACTATAGTCATGCTATGTAGTCAGACTAAGATAAATGAAAGAAATCGTATAACAAATCAGAACATGATACACAAACACATACACATAAACAAACATGATCTGCTACAATATGTGAGTGACTTCCATATTTCTCTCTCTGAGTGTGGCAGGCATTTTGCCTTGAGATCCTCCATTGGGATTTTTTTTTTTTTGGTAAGAAATTCTTGTGTTATTACAAAAATCTAAGTCTACCAGAAAAAACTCTCACACACTGTGGTTGTTGCTGTGCATAAAGTTCTCCTGGTTCTGCTCCTTTCACTCAGCATCAGGTCATATAAGTCCTTCCAGGCCTCTCTGAAGTCTTCTTGTTCATCATTTCTTATGGCACAATAGTACTCCATTACATTCATATACCATAATTTATTCAGCCATTCCCCAATTGATGGACATCCCCTTGACTTCCAGTTGAACTTTTTCAATATTTATCAATAACTGATCCATTTTCACAGAATGTTCTCCCATTTCTGCATTGTTATACACAGTTATGTTTCCTATTGTTGTAAGCCAGTTGCTTCTGTGGATGATTTTTTAGGCTTTTTATTATAGTTTCAATGTTGTTTTTGCCTCATTATTTCCTTTCTATAGATTTTAGCTATCTTTACTGTGACTCAAGTCCTTCTTCTGATTAAAAAAAAAAAGCATTTCTATAAACTCCTTCACCATTGAGATATTTATACCAATGCTTTTTCTTGCTTAAGGACATTAAATCTCATTTATTTTTTTGAAGTTATTGCTTGGTACATCTGATGTTGGATTTTCTTTTTTCCAGCTAGCATTTGCTTCTGGCATTTTATTCTTTTTCGGCTATGTGGGGACATGATTTTTGCACTGGCGCATATTTACATTTAATTCTGCTTGATTTATATCTATGTGGGTTTTTTTAGACATTTTCCTTTTTCTTTTGTGCTCATTGTTTTTTGAGAGATATGAAATGAGCCTGACCCTCAAAGTTCTTGTTCTACCATATTAACTGGCAAATCCCAGTAGCATAAGCTTCATGGGCATCCCTTACACTTTTTCTGAGAGTGTTTCTCTTATTTATATGAAAGAAACCCAATAAAACCACCCCTCCCATCATCATTAGTGTTTGTATATCCTTTAAGGTTACAAAAATTACCTTGTTTTATTCTTGTAGCAATCCTGGAAGGGAGGTACCCCCAATATCCAATTTTTATAGATGGCTTGTCCAAGGTCACACAGACAGTAACTCTGGTATAGTACTTGATCTATAGTGTGACAACTGCTTCACAAATGCAAATATACGTGATACTGTGTAAATTATTATACAGGCAAACTGAACAGTTATTTGAGATAAACAATGTCAGTTATCAGCATGTCTTTATGTGAAATGTATCACGGCTAAAGAGAAATAAGATAATTATACCAATTTGTTCAATATATGTCAACCTTAAGATTGACAAATAATCAACTGTCTATAAAGCACTGTGCTAAGTGTGATGGAAATAATATGAAGTTCAAGTCATAGCTCCTATAATTATAAGCTAATGGAGACACAAGAAATACACATATACGCAAAAAGGAAAACAATATGTCAGAATATTTGTCAGGAGGGGATCCAAACACAAGGGTTAAACTGTCCCACCAATACCTTCCTTACAGCTAGATGTCACCAATTGCTGTCTATGTCAGACTTTCTGAGGTCCCAGAAGACCCAGGTTTTAATTGATCCCTCTGCTCCAGGCTTACTGAGTGTCACAGACAGAGCCCCAAAGGGATGACAAGTAAATTTAAGCTCAAATGTATTTGAGGAATGCTTTATTTCTTGGAATTTCAGAAGTACTGCATGTGAAGGGGCAAGGGTACTCTTCCATCAAGTGACTGGCTGAAAAAGGAGAAACTTTTAAGTCCCTGAGCACAGCATTGAATTTTACAAAAATCTTACATTTCTCCATCTTTGCTGCCTGACAAGGAAAAACTTGGATGAACAAAAATATTACCTCTCAGCCTCAGTTAGTCATGCCTAAGGTTGTTAATAATGTGAGTGCAAACATTTTGCCCTCTCCTTATTCTCTTCCCTGACTGTCTTCTCCCTCACCATTCCCTCCTTCTTTTCTCTCATTTTCCAGCATTCTCAAACTTGAAGAAGTCTGGACCCTGGAAAGTGAGACTGCTAGTGTTCAGAGGCCTTATTCTCTTTGTTGGAAAGTCTAAAACTACAAAAGATGGCAGGATTAGCTGACTTCCAAAAGTCACCCTGGGGAGGAAAACCGTTGTCCTCAAAATTTATGCACTGAGCAACCTGAACCTGTTCACAAAGATAAAGAGGTGAGGCTCAAATAAGGGGTTGCAATTGTTTGTTTGTTTGTTTTTTTACCAGGATATGCTTAATTTCCCTTTCTCTGTGCCCATCTGTTGGATAGAATATCATATGAATTGTGTCAAGTGTTCAGGACTGAATAGTTTCTTCTTATTCTCTCCTTCAATTACTTCACCATGAATATACTTATCTCTTATAAATATATTGCAGAAATTCATTCTTGTGGGTTTCTATGTGTACAGACAATGAGCAAGATAGAAAGAGGGAGAAGATGTCAACTTTGAGTGAAAAGTTATAGTACAAGAAGGAAAAAAGAAGGGGAAAGTAATCAGGGATTGAGTATAACAGACCTCTCAATCCAAGTAATAATTAGGTTTAGATGTCAAGAAAATTAGAGAGGTTCAGTGCCTTAGATTGGGGTTTAGTGATAACAGAAATTTAGGAATAATTGAAAAGTGAAAGCCTTGAATTCAAATGTTTCTGTGAACATTCTATTTCTTGGAAGTGACTAGAATTCCAAAGGTTCCCAAAAACACACTGGTTCTTAGAAGTGTTTGGAACCCTGGGTTAATCAACTTGTATGGACAAGAACTAAAACCAAGGCTGGATCTTTTGCGGTGTTACAGTCTGAATCTTTGTTTTCCGACTTTGTTCTTGTGAGAAACAATTTGGAGCAATGCTGTTGACTTGATTGATGGGGGTTGTGAAATCTGCTACTAGTATGATTTTGAGCCACATCTCCTCTAACTTAGACTACGTCAACAGTTTCTTGCTTGGTTTCCCTGCTGCCTCTCTCTATATTCTCTAATCCATCTTTCACATAGATGCCAAAATAATCTTTCTAAGGCACAGGTCTGACCATGTTTCTTCCTAGATCAAAAAATTCCAGTGCCTCCCAATGACATGTAGTATAAAATGAAGCTGCCTCAGCATGATATTTAAAGTGTCCCACAGCCTGACTCCAATCTACCTTCTTTCTTTTTCATTCTCTATGGATATGTGTGTCAGAGAGGTCTTGGATCAGAAACTATGAGACCCTGACAGCATCTGTTTGTAACTTCTGAGACACCTTGAAGCAGCTTTCTCTTAGGGGTTCAAAAGCAGCATATGAAAGAAAACATTAAATTAAATTACACATTTCCTTTCACAGATAGTGAGGAGCTGACTTTTCCAAGGAAATGAAGAACTACACGGTTGTGACTGAGTTCATCCTGCTGGGAATCCCTGAGACAGCAGGGCTGGAGACAGTGCTCCTTGTTCTCTTCTTGTTTTTGTACCTATGCACACTGTCAGGGAATGTGCTCATCCTCGTGGCCATCATTTCTTCCTCTCGCCTTCATACCCCTATGTATTTCTTTCTGGGAAACCTGTCTATATTTGACATGAGTTTCTCCTCAGTTACCTCACCCAAAATGTTGTTCTATCTTTCTGGTCAGACACCAGCCATCTCTTTCCAGGGATGTGTAGCCCAAGTGTTCTTCTACCATTTCCTGGGCTGCACTGAGGGTTTCCTGTACACTGTAATGGCATATGATCGTTTTGTTGCCATCTGTTACCCTCTACGTTACACAGTTATCATGAATTATCATGTGTGTTTCATCCTGGCAACAAGCACCTGGATGTGTGGCTGTGTTCATGCTACCATCCTAACCTCCCTTACTTTCCAGTTACCTTATTGTGAACTCAACCAAGTAGGTTACTATTTCTGTGATATTCCTGCTATCTTACCTCTGGCCTGTGCAGACACATCTTTAGCCCAGAGGGTTAGTTTCACTAATGTTGGTCTTTTGTCTCTCTTATGCCTTTCCCTTATTCTCATTTCCTATACTCATATTGGGATCTCCATCTTAAGAATACGCTCCACAGAAGGCAGACGGAGAGCCTTCTCAACCTGCAGTGCACACCTCACAGCAATCCTTTGTGCCTATGGACCTGTCATCATCATCTACCTACAACCCACTCCCAATCCCTTCCTTGGCTCAGTGGTTCAGATATTAAATAATCTTGTGACACCCACGTTGAACCCCCTGATCTATAGTTTAAGGAATAGGGATGTAAAATTTGCCCTCAACAAAATGTTAAATAAAATGGGACTCAGTTGAGAATGAGTAAACCTCTAAGTACTGATGGATAAAGCCTGAGCCCAATTCTCAAGAATATCTTTCAAACTTTGTTAAGAAACTGCAAACCATTGTAAATTGTTTTATCTTTCAAGCTTGCTGATTCCTATAAAATATATTTATTTGTATAAATTTCCCCATTTTTATAATGAAATTGTTTCTTCATATAATTACATATTTTTCATACTAAGTATTTTCTTTTTATTATGAACTTAATAAACATCAAGAAATGTTAATATTTCAATATACAAACAAGTAAGGAAAAACACATATGAACTACAAACTTATGTCATGTACAATTCTTTGAAACATATCAGTCTCGTACAGTAGTAACAAAACTATTGTACTTTTCCGTCTGTGTCCCTCTGAAATTTCTTTTCCTCTCTTTCATATATTTTCAAATGATGCATTGATGCATTTTTTATTCTTCTTCTTTTTTTAACCTCTGTCTTTTACTCCATCTCCCCCTGCCCCCAAATAGAAAACTCTACTTTTAAGTAAGCATAGTGAAGTCACAAAAAAATCAATATGTTGGCTATGTCTTAACACGTGTCTTTCATTCTGTACCTCTAATCTGAACCCTCACTACTGAGCAGTAGGAAATACATTTCATCTTCAGTCTTTTGAAGTCCTGATTGGCCGTTGCTTTTATCAGAGTTCTGAAATCTTCCAATATTGTTGTATTTTACAGTATTGTGGTCATTGGTAACTTGTTTTCCTGGCTTTCCATCTATAATAATTAATCAACAAATATGCTGGTTACTTGATTTTCCCTATAAATAAGCCACTTCTTTGTTTTTTTTATCGTGTTAGTGTGAGTGTAAGGATAGAGATATCCCTTTGCTTAAGTTTTTCAGTCACAGGTGTGTCTTTCATATGTTGAAGGACAGAAAAAAAAGTGAGAGGAAATGAAAAAAAAAAGCTGTGATGGAGTACTGAAATTGCTTCCTGTTTCTTTCCTCTCCTCTCAGCCCTTAAAGAAGAATGAAAATTTTGTGATCAGTGAATATTACATAATATAACTGTGCCTAAGCATGCCAATTAGAAGTATTCCATACATTGGGTATAATATTCTTTTGGTTCTACTTTATTTTTTTTGCATCAGATCATTCAAACCTTATATTTATAGAAATCCCTCATATTCATTTGGTGGTAAATCATATTCTATTGCCATATTTTGACTAGCCATATCACAATCAATAAGTACCTACTCTTTTTTGCGTTGTTTGTAACCACATCAAAGTGTGTATGTGTGTGTGTGTGCATGTGTATGTGTTGAGGAGGGGGCATTCATAGACATGTATGGTGTCAAGTGGTGAAAACTCCTAACTAGTGACTGGTGGAGTAGACAATGGTAAGACAACAAAGTCACTAAGAGAGATGCTACATTATTATTATTATTAACAAAGACAACCTTTTATCCAAATTGTCCTACCTAAGGTGAAATTCTCTGATATAGTAATGGTACTGCATTTGAAAATCGAAGAGGAACTAATCCACGTGACATTTCAGTACTGAATGTCTTCCGAGACAAGTACCTGAAGTGTAGACTTAAACATCTTTTCAAATAATAAAAGAAACAGCTGAAATGATCATTTTGATTCTCCCTTACCTCTTTTACACACATTAACAATTTAAACACTATTGTGCTGGAGAGTTATGATTTCTAACGATCTGTTCACAAACCGCCACAGTTTAGTGCACACCACTTAAAACCTCCATCAAATGTCATTATTCTTTTGCCTTCTCTTAGTTTTCTTTTTTTTATTTCCTGCAAAAGTATCAAATACAGGGCCTGAAGGCTTCATATGCAGCCACATTCTAGAGTATGGCCTGAACCAGATTAAAAGATAATTAGGAATATTTTTTAAATAAATAAAATGCAATAAAATATATACAATGTTCATATGTGTCTTTCTAAATCAATATACTTATACAGAAATCATTAAACATGGTTTAGTGACTCACCCCTCCATTCTATTTAAGTTTAATATCACCAATCTAGTGTATCCTCAATTTGAAGAACAGTTACCTGGGATAAAGAGTGGGTAGAGGTATGTCATTCATATCTTTGAAGGTTGGGAAAAGTGAGAGAGTCAAATAAAAAAAGCAAAGCTGTGATGGAATATTAAAATTACTTCCTGTTTCTTTCCCTTCTCAGCTGGTGCAGAAGAATGTGAGTTGGCTCCCTTAGTGGAAACTAGATAACAAGACTCAACTTACCATGACAATTTGACAGTATCAGTAAGATCAAGTGACAAATTCAAGAAAGAAGTCATAAAAGGGGGATAATTTTTATATCTCCTTCCTAATGTCATAGGCATGCAGCATAATTTGGGGAGATGTAAAGAAGCATCTTCACCACCTTGCCTGTATGGCTAACTTTCATGACAAATCAATGAAGTGTAACACAAAACAAAACAAAAAAAAAAGCATAGAGAAGAGATGGCTAAGAAAGATTGCTATAGGTAAGTCTCCTTGAAAGTGGAGAGAATTCTTTTTTTTTTCCTTTGTAACTCTTCCTTTTGAGAAGTTTAGAATTCTCACCTAAATGAACTAACTCCTTGTAGCAATCCACTGATATAGACTGTTCTAAATAGAAAAACTTGGCCTCCTTCTCACAGGTAAGAAGAAAAATCAGTCCAGTGGAGTTTACAAAATGAAAAGGATTTATCTGCAAAATTGTGTCAGCTTAAGAGAAACCTATTAGAAGCCTGGAGACAATTTTGTGGATGTAGGTTGTTTGTGAGCTTATTTCTGCCTTGGTCTTCCTCTTGTCTACCCAGTCTAGTTCAACACTATGGACCTTTCTTTTTCCCTTTTTCCCATGGCTATTTGTGGGAGGGAGAGAGCAGGAGATGTTTGAAAAAATCTCATTGACTTTCCACTCAGTTCAGTTTCTTCTCTCTGGAAAGGTCTTTTAGCAGGCAGTGCTGTGTACCCAAATTATAAGGACATCATTTTAAAAATTGTCACTTATTTATCTTCCATCTTATATTCATTCATTCTTTTATTCCTATGCAAAAGAAAGGCAAAATTCATGTTTGTTCTCATGGAAGTCTCATTCTAATGGGGGAGGCAACATGCAGGAAGCTATACAAACATGCTGCACATGAGATAAACGGGGAATAGTCAACAGAGGAAAGACTTCCTAAAGAAGGTAAGATTTAGGTTGAGGATCTGAAGGAAACCAAGGATATCAGGAGGTAGGGATAATAAAGGAGAGGATTCCAGCTAAGGGAGACAACTTGTGGACGTGTCTGAAGTCAGGAGATGGAAAGTCTTGCTCTTGTTCATAAAACAGCAAGGAGGACAGTATCACCAGTTTGCAAAGACCAGGAGAGCACTAGGTTATGAAAGACTTTCAGTGCCATAAAGAGGGCTTTATATTTCATGTTGAAGGTGACAGGGAACTAAAAAATACTTTATTTTATTGTTAAATAGGGAAGTAACATGGTTAGATCTGCACTTTAGGAAAATCATTTTGAACAACTGAGTAGAAGATGGACTGAAGTACAGAGAGACTTATGGCAGGGAAACTAGCCAGCAGGCTATTGCAACAGGCTAGCCATGAGGTGATGAGGGACTGCATGAAGGTGATGGCAGTACTCAGAAGAGGGGCTATGTATGTGAAAGATACTATGAAGGCAAAAATAAAAGGCCTGAGATCCAGATATGTCACAAGGCTACAAAGAATCTCACATTTGAATGAAGCAGACAACATGCAGGAAATGGTATAACCTGGTTCAAGAGAGATAAGGTAGAATAACATGTCATACTAATGTTCTTTATCGATTGAAATCATTTCTGGAGCTACCACAGAACCTTCCACTACAAATCTGACAGTCCATACCTGAGGGAATGATACAACGTCACATTGACAAATGCCAAAAATGGTTTGTCCTTTGAACCTAGGTAACCATGGTGATCCAGGGATTTTTCTCCAAGCAACCCATACCGGGGTCATACACCTAAGGCTATATTTCAGGCTGTTTGCAATACAATGTTCACATGGACACTTTAAAGCTTTATGTTATTTTTACTGAATTGTAACCCAAAATTACAGTTCCTTCTAAAGATGCTCATACACATATAGAGATGAAGACCAGCAGAGGCCCAAAACAAAGATCTGAAGTCTTAAATATTTTTTGATTGCACCCACCTTTCCTTAATATTTGCTTTTTCTTCTCAAAGATAACCTCTACTCCATTTTGAGTGGATTCCCCCCCCCTTCCAATCCTTTCCAATAGATAGAAATTTTTTATTAGTAATGACATCTAATCAGTTTAGACTGATTTATTTCTGATTCAGAAGTGTTGAGAAAAGATATCATACAAAGAAATTACTGAATCAAAAACAAAACAAAATGCTCACACATGTGACTCAAATTTCTTTTCCCAAACTTCTCTCTGGTCTGAGAGAAATGCAATAATGCAATGCCAATTCCTTTGAAAAAAAAGCTTGTTTCTTTTTCATTTACTTTTTCTTGAATTTATTTTCCCTCTTGAAAAATATTTATTTTGTTTTTAATTTATGGAGTAAAACAATCATTTCCATAATATAATAGAATATTTAAAAAAAGATGCTTGCACATGAAATTGCAAGTCTATTGTGGACAACTTGCTATTGCTTTTAAATGCATAATAAAGTTATGCTGTGAATTTCTTTTCCCCCTTTCTTCCTTCCCCTCCCCACCTTAGAGATGTCTACCATTAGACACAAATAGATAGATACATAGATAAATATAGAGAGATATAGCTATAAAGCCATTCCATACATACTCTGGATGAAGACAGTGTTTTCCTTCATATGCCCTTTGTAGTTAATTTGGCTATTTATAATAGTCAAAATGACTTATTTGCCCAGAGGGTATATCATTAGTGTAGATGCCAAGGTCCAATGGTCCTCCACATTACCAGAAAGATTGTTGTTGGTAACTGCTATCTCATCAAACTTGTGTGAGTAACATTTTGGAGATAGGAGAAAGTTAGAGGACCTCAAGATCCCACAACCTTTGGGAAGCAGGGAATGGGTTAGAGAGGAATGTGCATTCCAAATTCCCATCAAAAGGAAATAATGAAATAATAGGAATAATGAAGGCTTGAAGATCAATGCCAGGGTGGGGTGAGGAATAGAAAGAAACATTGATAAGGAGGTTGGAGGAAAGAAAGATCTTGGTAGCATCTGAGTAGGATGAAGTTCTTCCCAATCTCCTTCCTCAGGTCCTACCAACCCCTGTTATTGTAGCTTTGTAAATCCTGAATGTTAAGACATGGTAGGGTAGGGAGATCAGAAAAAGTGGATGAAAAGGATTATCAATGCAAATGGCAAGGGCTGATGATTCTCCATAATATGAAAATATATTAATTGGTGACTGACTCCTAGTTCACTGAACTAGTATGAAGGACCATTTGGTAGAATCAGTAATGGAGGAGAGCAGAGGGACAGAGAGATACAGTGCCTCAGAACTTTGAGGGAGGAAGAATGGGACTAAGAATTGAAGAGGGAAAGGCCCTCTAGCCTTCCTGGATTCTCTTGGGGGTGGGAAGCAGAGTTCAATGTCCAGAAATTTAAAAGTAGAAGTATGGGGGCCACAAATTATGAGCATTCAGAAGTACTCTTCTACTTATTGAAAGTATAATAATGAATTCTTTATGTCTGGTTTTGCAACAGGAAGTAAACTCTGAAATAAACACTTTGCTTAATCAGAAGAAATAAAAGCTCATTCCCACTTTTAGCATTACTCAAGTGATTGTACTATTAACAAAGTGAATATTCACTAAATGAGAAAGTCTCATGGTTTACAACCATATCACAGATCTGGAATTCCCAAATTAAGTTGGTCACTTCTTTCTCTGGATCACTTCTGTTCTCATTTGTAGTCGTTTGAATTTTTTTACATTGCATTTATGATTGATAATAATTTTGGGGTGGCAGTAGAGAAAGCAATAAACTTAGAGAAGGATTTATAAACCTGTGACACTCTATAACCAGCTTTACCAGAAAAATATTATGAGATTCTACTCCACCAGAGTTATCCCTTTTCTAAAGTCTCAAAACACCCAAGGTCTAATTGTTCCCCCAACTCCAGAGATTGGTTGAGTTTATGATGTATCTAGAGATGAGATCCCAAGGGAAAACAAAGTCAATTATAAATTCTCTTTCTATCTCCCGCCCCAAATCCTGGAACTGCTGAAGTCTGAGAAAGAATCAATGTAGTGGGTAGGAAAAGTCAGTTCTGTGATGTCTAAGTTGGGCAACTTGGTCTAACAAAGAGAAGCATTCAGAGTTGACAGCTACATACACTGACTCTACCTCATGGTACCTATAATAGAAGGCATGAATGGAAAAATCTCTGATCTTTGATTCATGGGAGATATGAGAAAAGAAAGAAAGATTTGTCCTCCCTAGTCAACTATGTTCTCTCTTGGACATGTAAGTTCATCCAGTTTTAACCTCTCACTGTTTTTCGTGGTGACAACAGAATGGAGATCCATAGGTTGTGTGGGGCTATTGAATGACTCCCAAGGTTAAGGACCATCTTTCTATCAGAATCTTCAGAACAGGAAATGCAAGGAGAAAAATATATTGGGCTCTCAGGATCTGGGGGTGGTTGGCTGTGCTCTTTGAGCCTGGAGAATTCAACCGTTTTTACCTAACTACACAGCCACAAAAAGTGGAGACTCAAAATATTTTACCACACCTCATTAGGGAATCACCTTCACTTTTTTTGCGAGGAAATCTGTGTTGATCATGGAAAAGCCATGGGTACAGCTTGGGTAGACACCTTGTCTTGGGATTATGATGCCCTGGATTCAAATCTTGTCTTTGATACACAAGCTCTGCAACTAACAGCAACTCACTTATCCTCATTGAGACTTTGTTTTGTTATTTGTAAATAGTCATGATAATACCTTTGGAACCTCCCTAATAGGGTTGTTGAGAGGTTCAATGAGAAAATGTGGAGAAAGGGTTTTACAGCTTTAAGTGCTACATACGTCAGCAGTCATGATCATTATCCATACTGTGACAGAGGAGTCAATACTTGAAGCAGTATTTATTGAGAATTTTGGAAAATTTGAGTTCCAGGGTCAATCCGCCAACTTCATTTTTGGATTTAAATTTACAAGAGTGCTACTTAATAAAGAAGGAGCATCTTTGCACCCCTATGAGCATTACTTTTATGTCAAGATATGGAAGTGATTTTCTATTTAGTGACAGGACATTCTCCACAACTGAGGTCCCCACTCAGTCTATACCTTGGTTGTGACTTTCATACAGTCACTGTCAAAGTTGCCCTAATGCCTGTGACCTTTTAATTTCTAAGTAGGTATCCAGGACTGATGACCTTCTCATCCAGGGATGGTAAAGGAAACCAGCATAAAATAAGACGAAGAACCAAGACTGGTGCATTCAATTTGATATTTCTTTTTGGCTTTTCTCAATTTTTATAATGGACATTTTTTCTTCTCCAATTTTAAATGCTCATTGAAAAATATTCCTGTGATTAATAGAAGTCATTCCATTCCAATTTTATGCATCTCAGAGCTCCATTTTACTTGCAATGATGGTCATTGAAAGTTCAGGATAACAGCCTTAGGTTAAAAAAAAAAGAAAGATTTTCTTCCTGTGGGTGATAATCTTCCCAGTTGTTGTATTAAAAAGTCTTCAATGAAGAAACAGAAGTCGATAATCAAAGATGAATTTACATCATGCCAAACCAACTCACCCCTTGTCTTGGATAGCCATACTCACCCTCTTCTTTCTTCCATCTTCCCCCAGGCCTGACTCTCCCATGAACATAAAGAACTCCACAGAGGTGACTGAGTTTATCCTGTTGGGAATCCCTCACACAGAAGGACTGGAGACTGTGCTCTTTGTCATCTTCTTATTCATCTACATCTTCACCCTGCTGGGGAACTTCCTCATCCTCTTGGCTATCATTTCCTCCTCTCACCTTCACACACCCATGTATTTCTTCTTGGGACTCTTATCTACTTTTGATATATTTTTTCCTTCAGTGAGTTCTCCTAAAATGCTAGTCTTTCTCCCAGGAAATAGTCGAGCCATCTCCTATAAAGGATGTGCCTCCCAGCTCTTCTTCTACCATTTTGTAGGATGTGTTGAGGGCATTCTATACTCTGTGATGTCCTATGACCGTTTTGTTGCTGTCTGTCATCCCCTATGCTACACAGTCATTATGAACTCCAGACTTTGTGTGGTCCTAGCCACATGTACCTCATTGATAGGTTGTGCCCATGCCACTATACTGACATCTCTCACCTTCCAGTTACCTTACTGTGGTCCCAATGAAATAGACTATTATTTCTGTGACATTCCTGTTGTTCTGCCTTTGGCCTGTGCTGATAGCTCACTGGCCCAGAGGGTGGGTTTCACTAATGTAGGCCTTTTGCCTTTGATGTTTTTTTTCACTATTATTATCTCCTATACCCGCATTGGGGTAGCCATTTTGAGGATCCGTTCAGCTGAAGGCAGGAGTAAAGCTTTCTATACCTGTAGTGCCCACCTCATTGCCATCATGTGTGCCTATGGACCAATTATCATCATCTATTTTCAGTCCACACCCAACCCTTTGCTTGGTGCTGTAGTTCAAATTTTGAATAACATTGTCTCACCTATGTTGAACTCATTAATCTATTCTCTGAGAAACAAGGAAGTAAAAAGATCCTTGAAAAGAGTTTTGTGTAGGGCAGGACCAACTGTAGAGGCCTAAATTAGGAGTCCTCAGAATCACTGGTCAGGCCCTGTTTCCATCTTTGGGTGGAAACTGTTGATCAGATTCCTCTCCTTCATTGAATGGTCATCATGTCACTGCCTTTTCTCTGGGTCATCGATTCCATCTTTTTTGTATGATGTATGCAACTAGAAAATAGTCCAATATGAGAAAAAAAGTAGCTAGTTGAGTTCTCTTTTCCCCTAAAGGGCTTTTTTTGTTGTTGTTGGGATTCATTTTTATTTCATTATCTCATTTCATATCATTATCTTAAGAGAAACTAATCTTTGAAGGAACGTGTCTTTCTCATGGTAGCAATTTTGAAGAATGTTTCTTCGCAGGAAGTAAGGGACAGTTTAGACATGATTTCACTGGTGTAGAGAGTTACTAAAGAGCTCCCCTTTTCCCACTGTTTTGAATCACCAAACCCAGTGACAGTATCTCCCATTCACTCATTATTTACTCTAGTCTCTGATGAAAATTTGAGAGCCTGTTTTAATTTTCAAATTTTTACTTTCCTTCAGTTATACGTTTATTCTCTTGAAAAAAAAATCTATGAAGTAATTCCTACATATCTTCTGCTTTGTCTCCTTTAGTCTTTTCTTTTTCCACACTCTTAGCACTCTCATGTCTATGTTCACTTTCAGCGAATAAGTATTAAAAAGCAAAATGCTAAAGTTAGTGTTGCCAAGCAACATATTAGCTGTATGATTCCCAGTCCAGGAGTGTACTGGTAAATGATTAACAACTGACTGGGGAAAAAATGTCCTCAAGACACGTATTTTCTCTATCACTTTCATAAGTCTAGAGTATCAGCAAAACAATAAACCAAGCCCTCATTTGTGGCATCTGTCAGTCTCCAAGGTCAAAGGGCATCCTTTTGGACATGAAAGTGAACAAGCATTCTCTCAGTCAAAAATCTGACAGGTAGACATAAAGCCTTTGCTTGAAAAATTCTAGTGCAAGTTAACCTATTACTTTCTAAGATAAGACAATTACTTTTCTTATAGCTCTATTATCTGTCTCTCTGAAATTTCTATCCATTCTCCCTAATTCTTCCCCACATGATCAAACAGAACAAAGTTATTTCCCCATTGTTAGTTTGTCCTCCCTTTTCATACTTCTGCTTCAGCATTTCTAACTTCCTTTAAGATTCAGCTTAGGGACTATCTCTTACATAAGGTCTTTGCTCTTCCTCCATAGTTACCAGAAATGGGCTATAATCAGCTTGGAATGGCTAATCAGAACTGTTGGCTAAATTTTCTGTGTGAGCATTGACACCTTTGAAATCCTCAAATGGTACAAATAAGACCTTGATTTGTTGTTTTGTTGTTTGTCTGGACTTGACAGTGATAAAAAAAATCTTAATAATCCTGGTTAAACTAAAGTGTTGTGCCTTTTATAGTAATTGATATGATATGTGCAATGAATATCCTAATAGATTAGGTTTTTCTGTGTTGTCTACTCCAACTTGTGAGTCAGACTCACGGTGTAACTTGAAATGATCAATCAATCAGTCGGCAAGGCTCACGATCGCTGGCATCCTTCTGCCTGTGTACCTGGAGTGAAGTGAATCAAAGATTGTAGAGCCTGTTCCTGTCACAGAACTCTGGTCCTGTGACACATCAAGTAATGACCCCAAGGACTTGAACAATACAGCTCCCCCAGGGCTCCTGAGTTGTTGTATTGTCTTCCATTTGGGAGTTTGGCATGGGAAACCACTCTGGCCTAGCAAATAAATTTGTAATCCATCTTACCCCCTCCCTTCCCACTTGTGACTTATGTATGTAATCTCTGTCTTCACTTCAGCAAGTTGGAATTCTGATCAGGAGAATTCCCGATTTGCAAATTTGTTCCTCATAATGAAACTAAGTAAACGGCTACCTGGTCACTGGCACTCTGTCTCTGTCCTGCTATTTTGTCATTCTCAGGTTAGAGTCTGGTTCAGTAAAATCCTGTTAAAGGTGTCATGTATGCAAGTATATGTGAGTACACACACACACACACACACACACAGATTCAGAGAGGTGATTGGTAAACATTTATCAGCATACCCAAGGATTTCTCCCTCTTGAAATAAAATTATATTTATTTTGTATATACTCTATTTGTTTATTAGCATATATTATTTATCCTTCACTAGAATATAAGCCCTTGAGTAGAGGAAACGTTGTGTTTTGTCTTGGGATCTTTCAGTGCCTAATGCTGTACTTTGTTTATAATAAGTGCTTAGTAAATGCTTGTTGAACTGAATAGAATCTTTTTCTAATCATCGTCATCTTAGCTAGCACTTATAATGCAAGGTTTGCAAAGCACTTTACTAATATCATCATAACAACACTGAGAGATAGGTGTGCTATTACTTTTCCCTTTTTATAGAAGAGGAGACAGAAGTTGAGACTTAACTTGTGACTGTGCTGTCACACAGCTGGTTAATGTCTGAGACTGGACATGAATCTAGGTATTCATGATTTCAGAGCCAACACTCTATCTTCTGCACCACATAGCTATTCCTGGCCCCTGACTCTTCTTCTGTCCTACTGACTAATTCCATGGTAGCAGATCCCTAATAGCCTTGACCATGTTTTTGAGTTACCCCTATGGTATGGTAGGGTCATGCTCCAGACCTCTCCATTTGAAGTTGTGGAGGCTAATGTTATCCCCAGGTTTTGCACACAGTCTTTTTATCTATCTAGGGCTACAATTCAATTCAATTTAAATATCAATCTCTTATTATGTACTGGGGATACACACACACACACACAAGATGCACATGCACACACATGCTCATATTCTTTGACCTTTGTCCTGCATGCTTGGAATATACAGTCTCTGCTCACCTGTGTCTCTTAAAATCTTGAGCCTCCTTCACATCTATTCAGCTACCACCTTTTTAAAAAAATCATTTTTAATTCATGGGATAAAACAAGCATTTTCATAATATAGTATAATAAAAAATTCTTGCACATGTAATTGCAAATCTATTACGTACAATTTGATATTCCTTTTTAAAATATAACAATGTTTCATGTAACTTTTTTCTTCCTTCCCCCCACACCCTCCTACAGATGGCTTTCTTCAGACACAAATAGGCACATATATACATGAATACATATATATGTGCATATATATGCAGTTATTCCATACAAACTTCTATCTATCAATTCTTTCGCTGAATGCAGATAACATCTTCACATGTTCTTTATATTTAATTTGGGAATTTATAACAATCAAAATAAATTACTTCCTCAGAGTCATTCTTGAAACAATGTTGCTGTTACTGTATACAATGTTCTCTTAGTTCTGCTCATTTTGCTCCATTTTTTTTGTGGAAATGTTTTCATGTTTTTCCTAAGATCATTGTGCTCATCATTTCTTATATCACAGTAAGTATTCCATCACAAGTATATACTACTACTTGTTCAGCCATTCCCCAATTGATGGGCATCCCTGAAATTTTCAGTTCTTTGTCACCAAAAAGAGAGCTGCTATAAACATTTTGAACATATAAGTTCTTTTTCTTTTCCCCTAATTATCTGGAAATAGACCTAGTACTGGGATTGCTGGGTGAAAGGGTATTGGCAGTTTAATAACTCTTTGTGCATAATTCCAGACTGCTCTCCAAAAGAGTTAAATCAGTTCACTATTCCACCAACAATGAATTAGTGTCCCAATTTTGTACATTCCCTCTGACATTTGTCACTTTCCCCTTCTGTCATTTTAGGCAATCTAGTAGGTATAAAATGATATCTGAAAGTTGTTTTAATTTGTATTTCTCTAATCAATAATGACTTAGAGTATTTCTCGTCTGACTATAAATTGTTTTGAATTCTTCATTGAAAAGCTGCCTATTCATATCCTTTGACCTTTTGTCAATTGGCAATGGGTTCATTTTCTCACAGATTTGACAGGATTTTTTATATATTCAAGATATGAGAATTTTATCTGAGAAAATGTCTAATTTTTCCAATTTTTCTGCTTTCCTTTTGATCTTTGCACGTCTGTTTTATTTGTGCAAAGCCCTTTTTTCATTTGATGTAATGAAAATGATCCATTTTAGACCTAACTTTGCTTTATCTCTTGTTTATGCATAGATTTTTCACCTACCCGTAAGTCAGGTAAGTAATATGCTCCATGTTCTTCTAATTTTCTTGTTACATTTCTCTTCGTATCTAGATAATTTATCCATTGTGAATTTATCTTGGTAAATGATGTGAGATATTGGTCTGTGCTCAGTTTCTGCCACACTCTTTTCCAGTTTTCCCAACAATTTTTGTTTTGCCAAACAATGAATTCTTTGCCCAAAATCTTAAGTTGTACACTCATCAAATACAAAGTTATTATGCTTATTTGCTGCTAAAAGTTGTTTACCTGTTCTATTTCATTGATCTACTCTTCTGTTTCTTAGAAAAAACCAGAAAGTTTTGAAAATTACTGCCTTATAATATAGTTTAATACCTGATACTATTAAACTTCCTTTCTTTAAAATTTTTTTTATTTCCTAAGATATTCTTCACTTTTCTTCCAGATGATTTTGTTATTTTTTTCTAATTCAGTAAAATAGTTTTTGAGTATAAAAACTGAATATAAAAATCAGTTTTGTTAAAACTTCATTTTTATTATATACATATATTATATCATTTTATTATATATGAATATTTATTATATCTATGAATACTTAATATTTCTTCAATTATTTGATTCCAATGTTTTGAGAGTCATACATCAGCATTTATGATTTAAGATAAAGAACAGGTTATGAAGGAGGTGGGAGGGGGCCCTAGGAAAGAGGGGAGAAGGGAGGAGACTGGGAGAGGAGAGCTTTTCATCCGTGTCTGCCCTTGACTGGGTTGATGCTGATTTCTGAGCCTTGGTCCAGGGCCCACAATGAAGCACACGATAAGATGGGGTTCTAAGAGGTACATGTTTAGGAAAACTTCGGGGATGGCCAGAGTTACACATCCAAACAGAGGTGGGGGCTGAGATTCTCCTCTGCTCAACAGCACCACTTCCTTTTTGGAACTGAAGCAAAGTGATAAGTTCCATTCCACTTATTTCAGCTCTTATAAAATATTCTTGTAGTTAGTCTTTGGGCTAAGTAAGTCTTTCACCACCTTTCTAACTTCTTGTATTTTGCTTCTAGTTTCTTTGAATATTCATCCAACTTGTAAACTGCCTGCTCTAGAGTTGCTACTTGCTCCTCTATTAAAGAGTAGATCGGATCAGATAAGGCTGAAGTGCTGCATATTTCTGATTTAAGTACTTTAGATTTCTACTTATGTCTGCTGCAATATCTTTTATTTCTAAACACTTTCAGTTAGTCAGTCCTTTAATATTTTCTAGAAGTTTATAGATTTCACTGGTGGTTGTTAGATTGCCATCTGGTATGTGGCCATTTTGGAGAACCCGTCCTGGCACAGCCCTGTGATCTCCCCCTGTAGACTTCGTGGCCTCTTTGGCCATCTCTGCCAAGGCTTCCTCTATGCCGGAGAGGGAAAGAAGGAGAAAGGTTAAAAGGAAGGGTGAAGAAAGGATGAACGGGGGAGGGAGGGGAAAAGAAGGAAGGGGAGAAGGAAGGGGAAAAAAGGGAAAGGGTGAAGAGTCAGAGGAGATAAGGGAAGGAGCAACTCTGATTTCATTTTTATGAAATTTAAAAAAATATTTTTGTTTATATAGTTCCTGGCTTTTCTTTGACAGGTTTACTCCCAGATATTTTATTCTGTCTAGAGATATTTTAAATGGGGTATTTTTTACTATCTCTTTTTGCAGAGTTTGGTTTGTGACATAAATGAATGTAACTGATCTATGTGGATTTCTTTTATATCTTGCTACTTTGATAAAATTATTAGTTGTTTCAACTAACTCTTTGGTTAAGTCTTTGGGATTTTCCAAGTGTATCATCATATGATTTGCAAAAAAGAGAGTTTCATTATCTCATTCCCTATTCTGATTCCTTCTATTTCTTTTTCTTCTCTTATTGCTATTACTGGGATTTCCAGTACAATACTGAATAAAACTGATGACAATTGGCATCCTTGTTTCATACTCGATCTTACTGGGAATAATGTTCCTTGATGGTTTTAGATAAATACATTTTATCAATTTAAAGAAACATCCATTTATACCAGCATTTTCAAGTATTCTTAAGAGAAATGGAATTTTATCAAAAGCTTTTTTCTGTATCTATTAATATAATCATATTTTTTTACTTTTATTATTGATATAATGACTTATGTTAAAACTCTTCCTAATGTTAAGCCATTTCTGCATTCCTGGTATAAACCTTACTTGATTGTAATATAGAATCTTTCTAATATATTTTTGTAATCTTTTAATTATTGTCTTATTTAAGATTTTCACAACCATATTCATTAATGAAATTGGTCTATAATTTTCTTTCTCTGTGTTTACTCTTCCTGCTTTAGGTATCAGTATCACATTTGTTTCATAAAAGGAGTTTGGTAGGATGCCTTCTTTACTGATTATTCCAAAGAATTTTTTTAATATTGGAATCAACTGATCTTTAAATGTTTCATAGAATTCACTTGTCAGTGCTTCTGGTCCTGGTGCTTTTTTCTTAGAAAGCTCATTTATGACCTGTTCAATTTCTTCTAAAATGAATCTAATTAGACATTCTATTTCCTCTTCTGAAAATCTTGGCAATTTATATTTTTGTAATTATCCTTCCATTTCACTTAAATTATTAAACTTATTGGCACATAATTGGGCTAATTAAACTGCCACCTCTTCAAGAGAATATTTCCTGATTCTCATAAATGTTCATTTCTTTAGATTACACGGTGCATATAGTGCTGGCCTGGAGTCAAGAGCACCAGAGTTCAAATTCAGCCTCACACACTTTCTAGCTTTTGTGACCCTGTGCAAGTCACTTAACTTCCATCTGCCTCAGTTTTCTTGACTATTAAATGAATATAATGATAGTACATACCTCCCCAGATTGTTGTGAGGATCAAATGACTTAATATTTGACAAATGATTAGTATAGTTGTAGGTGCCATAGAAACACTTGCTTCCTTCTGCCCCTAATATCACCTTGTTTATTTAATTATTTGAATATATATTCCAACCAGGATATAAGTTTTTGAGGGTAAAAACTGTTGTTGTTCTTTGTGATCCCAGCGTCAGCACTTCCTGTTATGTTTTGTCTTTAGTATCACTTGTTCTGGTAAGGAAACTTTCGCACCAGTGCAGATTCATAGTTCCTCTCTAATAGAAAAACTTGGACCACTGCCTGGGGCACTGAAAAGTAAACTGACTTGTCCAGAGTTACTCAGCTAGAATGTATCAAAAACATAACTGGAACCAGGGTTTTCTTGATTAAAGGCTATAATATCTCCCATTTTTATAGTACTTTAAGGTTTACAAAGCATTTTCCTATCACCCACACCAGTGTGGTCAAACTCCAATAACTCCCTGCAAGCCACATATTGACCTCAAACCCCACAAGTTAACATTATCTATGTTGAATTTTTTTTTAATTTTTGTTAACATTTCTCAATTTTGGCCCAAGCAGCAAGTTTGACACCTCTGTGCCATGATGACATAGAATGCTTTATATATTAAAATATGTTTATTGACTTTAAAGAATGAGATTTGGGGGGGGGGGAAGAATTTCTCTTCTGGTGTGAATGGGAGAAAGAGAGGAGAAATATTATTCTGCATATACCTTTGAATAATTTTTTGTTTAGTATTTTATTTTTCCCCAATTATACGTACAAATAATTTTTAATATTCAGTTTTCAAGCTTTGTGTTCCACATGATCTCACTCCCACTCCTCCTTGAGGTAGAAGGTAACTCAATATAGGTTATACATATGTAGTCATGCAAAACACATTCCCATGTTAATCAGGTTGTGAAAGAAAACAAATAAAATCCTAATAAAATAAAACTAAAAGTATGCTTCAATCTTTATTCAAACACCATCAATTTTTTCTCTGGGGAGAGATAGCATTTTTCATTGTAAGTCCTTCAGAGAGGTCTTGAATCATTGTATTGCTGAGAAAAAGTAAGCCATTCCCAGTTGATCATCTTACAGTATCACTGTTACTTTGTACACTGTACAAGGCAATTTGCAAAAGCTTCTGTAAGTCTTCCCAGGTTTTTCTGAGAGCATTCTGTTCATCATTTCTTATAGATCAATAATATTCCCTCAAAATCACATAGCACAGTTTGTTCAACCATGCCCCAGGTGATGAGCATCCCCTCAATTTCCAATTCTTTGCTATCAGAAAATGGCTGTTGCAAATATTTTTTGCACATATATGACATTTTCCTTTTTGTTTTTTTCTCTTTTTGGATACAGACCTAATGGTGGTATTGCTAGGTTAAAGGGTATACATGGTTTAATAGCCCTATGGGCATAGTTCCACAATTCTCTACAGAATGGTTATATCAGTTGAATAATGTTTGATACCAATAAAGACCAGGGGGAAGGTCAAGACAACCCTTTCCAATCATTTATTTCCAACTTCCCTCCCTATTACTCTCAGACATAATTAGAGAATTTTTGCTCCCTAGACAAGTAGCTCAAAGTATGACCTAATGGAATACATGAGGAGGGGGAATACAGAGATATAGATTTTGGACATCAATATGAGGCCAATGCTTGGGAGGTGGTTCTGGGAAGAAAGAACAGGAAGAAGCAAAAGTCCATCTGAACTTGTCCTGGGATATTATACAGTTTCAGTTAATATTAAGTAGGTGCTAATTTCAATTAATACTTACTAAGCTGGTACTAATTTCAGTTTCTTCATTGCTAAAGGCCTGAAAAGTCTCTCAGTAGTCACTTTACCTGATGGCAATGCTCCCTTCTTCCCTCTGTAGTTATGGCTCTTTGTTCCCTTACTAAAGGAAAATGAAAACCTAGCCAAAGGCTCAAAGGAAAATATAAATTTAATTTTAAATTTAAAATATATTTAAAAAGATAATTTTTTTCAAAATGTACCTTATTTGGTATTTAGATATTAAAATGAATTCATTAAAAAATGAAATATAAAAGAAAGAAGTTTAGGTAAAATGAAGTATACAGTTACCTTATTTTTTTTGCCTACTTGAATTCTCAGAATTGTATTTACTCATTCATAATTTTCATCTCTAAGTGAAATATATAATCATACAACAGCCTGAAATTTGAAACATCTTTTGATCTATTGAAAAATCTATAATCTAACAACTGATTAATCTACAATAAGGAATTTGACCCAAAATACTACAAATTTAGGAGGGGTTTGTAGGCAGTTGTAACATTCATTAAAATCCCTTCTAGTACCTTAACTTAGTCCACCCCACCAGCATCCCCAAGTAATATTATCCCTATTCCAAACACTCTCCATGATATCCACACCATCTGTATTAATTCTTAACAAAATAAACAAGTTGAAAAGAACCTACCTCATTGTTGTCAGTCAAATGTACTTTACCAATGTTTTTCTTATTTACACATACTACGTTATCAACTTAAACCTTATTTCATGCCACAGAAGATAATGACTCAGTGAAGATGGAAGATTCAAATATCTGAAAAGCAGCAGTGAGAGTAGAAGATTAAAAAAATCAGAGCTATAAAGATCTCTGAGGTCATCCACTCCAGGCACCTCTTTTTTCCAGTAGGGAAGCAGACTCAGAGAGGTTAAGCAAGTTACTGCTCAGAGTGCCAAGTCCAGTAAGACATGAAGCCAAGTTTCATGATTTCTAGTACATTTTTCCTTCAACCACACAAGGCTGGCAAAAATTTCCATGAAACTGAATTTCTTCAGAAGACTTTTCCACAGATAATAGCTATGCAAGATTTTTTTGATCTAAGATGTTGGTAGTATATACCAACCCTGTACCAGGGGTAAAAGCAAGAAAATCCACATAATAAAAATGCCTTGAGTACTGATTGTGTTTGCAGCATTAATTTGAGTTAAATTGAATTAGTAGAGAAATAAAGGCCTTATTTACAGTTAGTATGGAGGGCTGTGTTTCTTACAGTTAGATGAAGAGCCTTCTATATTTACATTTTTTTAGTCAATTCATGACTATCTCTGTACAAAATGTAGATGTATCTTCTTATTAGGGCAGAAAAGTGAAAATTCTGAAAGAATACAAAACTGCTCTTTTATCTTATAATGAATGAGGTATAGCTACAGAAAGTAGTAGAAATAGATTAAAGGAAAAAAAAGAGTACTTTTGTCTGCCTCAATTTTCTCAACCGTTTAATGGGAATAATAATAACATCTATCTCACATAGTTGTTTTGAAAATAAAATGAGATATTTGTAAAAGCATTTAACAGGGTCTAGCATATGATAGGTACTTAATAAATATTTATTCCACTAACTTCTTTTCTATAATCATTCTGAAAGTAATTTGGAATTATACACAAAATGTTACTAAATAGTGAATGGATTTTGACTGAGAAATGCCATGACTCGGCCTATACCTAAAAGAGATCAAAGAAAAGGGAAATGGTCCTTTATGTATAAAAAACAATTTGTATCATCTCTTTTAGTAGGAAAAGTTGTAAATGGAGTAGGTGCCCAATAGTTTAGGAATGGCTGAATAGGTCATTATATATAAAGTGATGGAAAACTACAGTATTATAAGAAAAGAGAAAACAAATGATTTCAAAAAGACATGGAAAAACTTCTATGAACTGATGCAGAATGAAGAGAGCAGAAGCAGATGAACAATCTACATTTTATATCAATATTATAAAAATGAACAATTGTGAAAGATTTTTATAGACTGATGATGAATGAAATGAAGAGAAAAAGAACAATTTTTTTTGAGGGGTTAATGTGGGAAGCAAGGAAAGTTCTCTTTTCCACATTCCTAGGTGATAAGGGTTGTGACCTAGCATGGACAGGTTAGAGACCAGAAACTAATGTGCAGGCTCAAGGAGCTGTGTGAGGAAGGGCCTATCAGAGAGGAGAACATGGAGTCACATGGCCAGGGGATTGTATCATGGGAGATTCAAAGATCAGAAAGCAGTATAAGAAGTCCCATCTTTCTGAATGTGTTGTAGTCTTCCTGTAACCTTACTGGGGAAGCTACCTGTCCATTCAGGGGAAATGGGCGTAAGGATTAATAAAAGCTTTCCTGATTTCACAAGAGGTGTTGCTTTTTATTTAAGGTGAGCATATTTCTCTCTGTTGGGGGCTTGCTAGACGGGCTCACTTCTAACATTAGCAATCACTTTAATCAAACACTTGTATCAATTCTTTAGTCAAGCATATATATCATTCACCTAATTCAGGGGAGTCAGCACCCTGAAGCCCAAAGTAATCAAAAGATGTGGCTTCCTCTGTCTGACCACAGTTCAACAGACAAGGTACAGTTGTCCGAACAGTTGCCAGAGAGGGAATCCCGATGTCTGAGTTCTCAAAGCCGGAGAAGGGGGGCTCTTTAGCAGCTTCCCAGAGTCCTCATCTGGCACTCAAACCTCCTTACCAAAACCAAGCCCCTAAAATAAAACTGCAACCCAGAGGGCATCACTTCCCTTGGGAACCAGTGCCTCATAAAGAAAAGGTATGAACCTTCTCACAAATCTTCCCAGGTCAGACAATGGATGGGAAAGTTCTCCTCAGTCACACTCAAATAGAGGCATTATACTTGATTATACTAAAAGAAAACCAGCAAAAGATCCTAGTTTACTTGATATTACACTCCACCCTCTAGGATCCTTGGCCTTACAAATTTAAATGGCCCTGGATCCTGGAACAAAAAGACCATATACTTTGCAATCCCAAATCCAGGTGATTTAAGCAGATTACTTGTATCTGAATAGGCAACAATTTTTATAGTAAGAAATGACACTGTCAAAACAACTTGAAAACTGTAAGAACTATTATGATCAAAAGAATGACCATTCATAATTCCTGAAGATCAGTGATGAAACATACTAACCACTACAGTGGGATGATACATTTAGGGTGCTGAATAAAACACATACATGTATACACATATGTGTGTATACAACCATTGAAGGAATTTTTTCACCATACATATTTCATGTAAGAAACTTATTTTTCTTTCTTTTTATTTCCAATAGAATGAGGAGTTGGAAGGAGACCAAATAGCTTTCTGTCATTTAAAAAAATACATAAGTGTAAGTTGGGGGCTACAGATGTGAAATGTGTGCACTTTCAGATGCGGTCACTACATTATTAATTTATATAACTGTAGACACTTCCCATGATGCAGACATACTCTCAAAAAATGTGCAATATAAAAACAAAATATCAATAAAATATTGTTAGTTTTTAAAAATAATGTGTCTTCCTTGAGTCTCACAAATCTAATCAGAGGAAATAAGGAAAAATGCATGTACTACATATATATATATATATAGGCACTAGGCAAATACATGTACATATTAATAATGATAATAACAGCAGCTAGCATTCACATGTCACCTATGTGACAGGCACTGTGTCATGTTTTAAAAATATTTTCTCTTTTAATCCTCACAACACACTTGTAGGGTAGGTATTATTATTACCTCTACTTTACAGTTGAGGAAGCTGATGCAGAGCTTAAGTGACTTGCCCAGAGTGACACAGCTAGTCAGTTTCTGAGGTTGGATTTGAACTAAATTTATCTTATCTCCAAGCTCAGTGCTTTATCCACATTGCCAGCTACATAGTCATAGCCCAGAGTGACACAGCTAGTCAGTTTCTGAGGTTGGATTTGAACTAAATTTATCTTATCTCCAAGCTCAGTGCTTTATCCACATTGCCATAACATAGAAAGAAAAAATAGTAATTAAACCATCCTGAAATCACTGAAGAAAAAACAAAGAAGTAGCAATAAAATCCATGGCAACAGGTAGCAATATGTATGTTATAAAACACGGATAATAAGCAAGGTGAATTCATAATCTTAATATAAGAAGGCAAAATTGATCCATATGTATCACTGAGATTCAGAAAAATCAGACTAGTGACTGAAAAGTGATTGTGTTTGGCTGCAAAAGAAATAGATTGGTTAAAAGTAGAATGAAATTGAATTATATTCAAAAAAGATGCACTCATGGGAGGAAATCCAGTCAGGAACAGAAGGAGGAAAAATGATGGAAAACATTTGAATGAAGATGAGTTGGCTGAAAAGGAAGCAAAACCGACACTGGAGTATTCTACAGGTCACATAAACAAACACAATGAAATACAACAGATGAGAAGTTTGGAAAACAAGACAAGAGAATGGCACAGGGTAATAATATAGTATTGAGATGAGACTTTAGATCTCTCTCTCTCTCTCTCTCTCTCTCTCTCTCTCTCTCTCTCTTTCTCTCTCTCTCTCTCTCACTCCCTCTCTCTCTCCTCCTTCAAACAGTGCCTCTGATAATTTCTTGACTTGTTTAAAGACGATTTCATCTTTCAAAAGGTGAATGAACCAACACAAGAAATTTATTCTGAAAATTATTCTTACCAAGAAATAGAAGCTGCTTGATGTAGTGGAAATGATGGAAGCTTGTGAAGAAGTAACCATTTCATCTCAGAGCTGTTTTTGTTTTTTTGAAGAGAGGAAAGATGGGTATAGTATGATGTATCTCCTATATTTGGGGAGAGCAGAGTTCAAAGGATGCAGAAAATGGAGATATAGGATCTATAAGGGAATTCAGTCAAGGAGTGATAGTAAGTTCTCACTAATGAAACTCTGTAGATTCAATGAGAAATAATTTCAGGGAGAGAAGAAAGTAGAGTTGTTTAAACAAGAATGATATGGAATCTTCCAGCAAACTGGCAGAAAAATCATTGAAATATACCATATAGATTTCGGAGAAGGTAAATTCTACAAAAGAACAAAAATAGGGTCCAAAGTGCACCATTCCCATCATCTCCTATTCGTTAAGAGAAGTTATTTGTTGGGGTTTTGTCTCCCCTGAAAGGGTCAGCCAGATGCTCGGTTGATATACTCGGTTATAGTGTTTTGAAGGAGCTTCCAGGTTTGGGGATGAGGAAAATGACAGTGTAATGCAGTCCCGTACATGGTCCTACCTGAAACTGAAAGTAAGGGACTTCTGGAAGGGAGAATGAGTGAAAGTTGGAATTTGAACCCAGTCTCACCATTCAGCAATGCCAAGACACTAAGAAGACATGAAATAAAGACAAGGAAAGCAAGTATTACCAAAGAAATGAAGGGGAATGGCAGCAGAATTGGACCCACTAATGGTGTAAAGGATCATAGCTAAGTCAGTCTCTCCATTCTTCATGATAAAGTGAAATGATTAGGAGGGAACTTCTGGGAGCCAAGATGGTGGAGTAAGCACTAAATCACTGTAATTATCCCATACTCACCTCCAAACAACCATAAAAGTGCCCTAAAACATATCCTGGAACATCAAAACCAGAAAAAAGATGAAGTAAAACAATATTCTAGCCTAAGAAACTTGGAAGTTAAGGAAGAAAGGTCTGACTTACTCAAATGAAAGGAAAGGACAAGAAGTATTCCAGCAAACCAACAGTAGATCCTGAGCCTCAATGTGATGGAATAGACAAACACCAAAATCAGGACCCACCACATGTCTTAGTATAGCCAGGGAAACTGCAAACTCCAGCTCCCAGAATCATTCATGCTTCAGTGCAACCCTGGACAAACAGGCATCCTCCAGTGTCCAGACTTCTATATGTTTTATGAAAGCCCTGAGCAAACAGGTATCCTCCAGTAGCAAAACCTCCATATACTTCAGCACAGTGCCAGGCAAACAGGTAGACACCAATCTTATGGTGCTTAATCAAACAGGCAGCCATCAGTGCTGGGACCCCAAAATGCTTCAGCACAGCCCCAGGGAAACAGGTAACCTTCATCAGCTAGACCACCATGTGCTTCAGTGTAGCCAGAGAGAGATGCAGAAACACCTCACCACCCTTAGCACATACCAGACACCACTTCTAGGACCCCAGTTCAGCACCAGGTAAGATGTCTGACCTCTATGGACCCCAGCAGTTCCAGTCAATCACCACACCCTCTCAGTAAAGCACCAGATGTGAGTGTTCCCTGGGGGGACCTCAGAGGAACATCAGTACAACTCTATGCAAATAGCCAGGAACTGCAGCCCTTGGCACAAGAAACTCAAAAGTGTGCCCTTTTCACTCTAGGAGTAGAGTTCAAATTTAAGCAAAAGGAAAAAGGTCAAACTAAAAGGGAGCAAAAAAAAAATCAACAAAAAAGAATATGACCATTGAAAGTTATTATGGTAACAAGGGAGACCAAGATACAAATTCAGAAGAGGACAATAATGTCAAAATACATATCATCATAACCCCAAAGAAAAATGGCAATTGATCTCAAGCCAAGAAAGAACTCATGAAAGATCTAAAAAAAGAGTTAAAAATCATATTAGAAAGGTCGAAGAAAAATTGGGAAAAGAAATGAGAATGATGTAAGAGAATATGAAAAAAAAGTTAACAGTTTAGAAAAAGAAAACAACTGTTTAAAGAGATTTGGCCAAATGGAATAGGAGATACAAAATACACCTAAGAGAAGAACTCCATAAAAAGTACAATTGGCTCAATCAAAAAGTATAAAAGCTAACTGGGGAAAACAACTCCTTAAAAGTTAGAATTTGGCAAATGGAAGCTAATGAGATATGCCTATGTCTGCGAGACATCAAGAGTTAATGAAATTCAATAGGATGAAAATATACAAGAAAATGTAAAATACCTCTTTGGAAAAACAACTGACCTGGAAAATAGATCCAGGAGAAATAATCTTAGAATAATTGGATGACCTGAAAGTCATAATCAAAAGGAGGACCTCACTACATTTTTCAGGATATTATCAAGGAAAATTTCCCTGATATCCTGGAACCAGAGAACAAAATAGTCATTGAAAGAATCTACCAATCACCTCAGGAAAGAGATCCTGAAACAAAAATTCCAAGAAATATTATAGCCAAATTACAGAACCATCAGATCAAGGAAAAAATGCTACAAATGGCCAGAAAGAAACAGTTCAAAAATTGGGGAGCCACAATCAGTGTTACATAGGGCTTAGCAGCTATAGCATTAAAGAAGTGAGGGTTATACAACGTGATACCCTGGAAGGCAAAGGAGTTCATACTACAACCGTGAATCACTTATCCAGAAAAATTAAGTGCAATACTTCAAGGGAAAAATGTTCATTCAATTAAATAGAAGGATTTTAAGCTTTCATAAATAGAAGACCAGAACTGAACCAAAAATTTAATCTCCAATATCAAGGCCCAAGAGAGACCTAAAAGTTAAAAAGGGAAAAGAAAACATAAGGGATTCAATGAGCTGAACTATTTATAACCCCATAGGGGAAGATGATACTCGTAATTTTTAAAAATTCTACCACTAATAGTACAGCTAGAATGAATATATATGCATATATATGTCTATATATATATATATATACGTATATATATATAGACATATATATATATATATATACAGAGAGAGAGAGAGTATCAGTATGAGGTGAATTTGAGGGAATGATATAAAAATAATTAAGAGATGAGAAAGAGGAATATATTGGATGCAGAAGGAAGGGAGATGTAGAATTGAGTAAATTGTTATACATGAAGAGGCATAAAAGACCTATTATAGTGGAGATGAAGAAGGGAAGGTGAGCAATGGGCATTGCTTGAACTTTACTCTCATCAATATTGGTTCAAAGACAAAATAGTACACATAGTCAGTTGAATATAGAAATCTATCTTACCCAACAGAGAAATAAGAAGGGAGGAAATTAAATAAAGGTGGTAGAGGTGGGATTGTGGGTGAGGAGAGGGACTGACAGGAAAGAGGGAAGACTGAGTGAAGTGGTAGAAAGAAGCAAAGTGCTGTTTAGGAGAGAAAGGGTCAAAGAGAGAGATGACAAACAAGAGGAAAAGTATGATGGAAGAAAATCCACAGCTAGTAATCATAAATGTGAATGGGATGAAATTTCCTATAAAAAAGATATAGCAAGAATTGAACAATGTCACTTACAAAAAACACACTTGAAGCAAAGAGACACACAGAGTAAAGGTATGGGACTGCACCAGAGTCTCTTATCTTTCACCTAAAATTTTAAAAAAGCAGGAGTAGCAATCTTGTTCTCACACAATGAAAAAGCAGATCTTATTAAAAGAGATGAGGAAAGAAACTACATCTCACAAAAAGTATCATAGACAATGAAGTAATATCAATACTAAATATATATGCATCAAGTGGTACAGCATCCAAATTCCTAAAGGAAAACTTAAGTGAGTTATAGGTTCATGATCAAACAAGAGATAGTGCTATGAAATGTAAAATAAGTAATTTTGATTATATTAAATTAAAAAGCTTTTGAATAAAGAAAACCAAAGCAACTAAGATTTGAAGGAAAGCAAAAAGTTGGGAAACAATCTTTAGAGTAAGTATCTCCAATAAAGGCCTCATTTCTCAAATATATAGAGAATTGAGTCAAATTTTTGAGAATACAAGCCATTCCCCAACTGATAAATGGCCAAAGGATATGAACAGATGAAGAAATCAAAGGTCTCTATAGGCATGTCAAGAAGTGCTCTAAATCATATTTGGTTAGAGAAATGCACATTAAGACTTCTCTGAGGCATTGCCTCACACCTGTGAGATTGATAATACTACAAAAGAAGAAAATGATAAATGTTGGAGAAGATGTGGGAAAATTGAGGCCAAATTCTCTTTTGGAGGAATTGTGAATTGATGCAACAATTCTGAAGAACAATTTGGAACTATCCCCAAAAGGCAAGCAAACTACATAAACTTTGATCTAGCAATACCAATGCTAGGTCTGTATCCTAAAGAAATCATAAAAAAGGGAACAGGATCTACATGTACAAATATACTTATAGCAGCCCTTCCTGTGGTGGCAAAATTTTAGAAACTGAGTATATGCCTATCAATTGGAGAATGACTAAACAAGTTGTGGTGTATGAGTGTAATGGAATACTATTGTGCAATAAGAAATGATGAATGGACATATTTCAGAAAATTCTGGAAAGGCTTGTATGAACTGATGCAAAGTGAAATGTGCATAACAAGGAAAACATTGTAGACAGTATCAACAATATTGTGTGATGATCAACTATGAATGACTCAACTCTTCTCAACAACACAATGATACAAGAAAATTACATAGGACTCATGAAAGAAAATATTATCCACATCCAGATAAATAAATGATGGATTCTAAATGCAGATCAAAGCATACTTTTTTCCACTTACTTTATTCTTTTTCATGTTGTTTTCCCCTTTTGATCTCTTTCTTCATTCACAACTCTGACTAATATAGAAATATGTCTTACATGTTGGCATAATGCATAACCCATACCAAATCGCCTATCATTTTTGAAAGAGGGCAGGGGAGGTAAGACAGAAGAAAAACTTGGAACTCAATATCTTGTAAAACTGAATGCCAAAATTTATCTTGACATGTAATTGAGGGAAGATAATGTACCAAAAAATTAAAGTAGTAACAATTAGAGAAAAGGAATGAGAAGCAAGGAAGATGGAAAAGGAAAAAACTCATTACAGGGAGGACAACACAGATAATCCAGCAAAGAGACTTAGAAAGAGAATAAAACTTGTATTTTCCTCATCTTTTCCTGCTTCTAGACCGATATTTATTTTCATCTTTGTATTACCAAGTCACTGGTCTAACTATATGTGGAAATGTGAGCAATAACTCTCCACACCATGTCAATAACAAAGACTCTACTCACCCCCAAATCAGTAAAAGTGATCTCATCTCTATTGAAATAGAGGCAATTGCATTTTCAGTAATTTCTTGCTCAGGGTTTAACATATCTAGTACCTTCCTATTTTTGAAAATGTTTAAATATGTTTTAGTGATGCTTTTCATTTTAAAATCATAGACATTTCTAGAAATACCTCATCCCTCCACCCCAAACTTCCTATTGTTTAAAGCACTCCCTTTTAACAGTTAAGCAACACAGTGACAATTTCTGATAATAAATATAGCATTCAGCCGTGGTAGCCGCATGCTTCTCTACTAACAGGAGAAAGGTGTGTCTTGGACTACTCTTGCTTTTCATTTGCTCAGTTAATTTACTTTTAATGATTTTCCAGTGATTTCATTGAGGAAACTATTCATCTTGTGTAGGTTAGAAGTTTCTGTATAATCTACGTTTCTTCAGTCTTCCGATTCCTTACTCTTGGGCCATATTTTCCAACATTTCTTTTTGCCAATCTCACCAAGTCCAACCTTTGTGTTCAAATCACAGCTATTTTGTCCTGCTTGGTTAATATTTGAAAGTTTTATAATGTATTTTCTTTATATCTTTTTATTTAATTCATCATATTCTTATAAAAGGTGTCAAAAACTACCATTATTGATCTTTTCTGGTTATAGGCTCCTTCCTTTAGCTTTGAGCCCTCCCTTGTAACAAATAAAAACAACATGGTGGTAGTATCTTACCAAGAAGGAAACATCCTGCCCTCTCTACTAAGAGGAGGCAAATAGAGTTTACCACCTATTGTCTGGGAATAAGACTGGTCATTTTGATTACTTAGTGTTTTGGCTCCTTTTAAAGTTCTTTTCATTTATATTATTTCAATCGCGTATAATCTTGATAATAACCTTAATCATGTGTATCTTTACACCTTCATCTTTTGGTTCTGCTTACTTCGCTCTGTCTCTTCATCCTTGTCTTCACAGATTTCTTTTCCATCTTTCACTTCCTCATCTTCTGGATGATAGTGTTCATGTTCTTTTGTTTTGCTGAATTTTCTGGGTTGACTCTCATCCATAGGTTGTTCCATCTTCACCTATCCTGTGAGCCTGTCACTGGGCATTGTAGATTTTTCAATATTTTCCAATAATTGATCCATTTTCACAGAATGTTCTACCATTTCAACGTTGCTATATACAATTATGTTCTTATTGTTTTAAGTCAGATGCTTCTGTGGATTATTTTCTAGACTTTTTATTATATTTTCAATGTTACTTTTTCCTCATTATTTCCTTTCTTTAGATTTTAGCTATCTTCACTCTGACTTGAGTCCTTCTTCTGATTAAAAAACACATTTCTATAAACTCCTTCACTTTTGAGATATTCATACCAATGCTTTTCCTTGCTGAATGATATTATGTGTCATTTATTTATCTGAAGCTGTTTCTTAGTGCATCTTATGTTGCTGGATTTTGTTTTTCCATCTAGCATTTGCTTCTGGGATTTTATCCTTTTTCAGCTACATGGGGTATGATTTTTGTATTGGCACACATTATTTACATTTTATTCTGCTTGATTTATATCTCTCTATATGTGTTTTTACACATTTTCCCTTCTCCTTTGTGTTTCTTTTGTTGTTTTTTTTTGAGAGATAGGAAATGAACCTGACCTTCTTCAAAAATCTTGTTCTACCATCTTGACTGGAAAGTGCCAAGAGTATGACACTTCTGAGTGTGTTTCTCTTATTTATGAGAAGCAAACCCACTAAAACCACTCCTTCCATCATCACTAGTATTTGTATAGCCCTTTAATGTTTTCAAAATACTTTATAAAAATTATCTTATTTTATTCTTAACAATCCCAGAAGGGAGGTGCTATTAATATCCCATTTTTATAAATTACTTGCCCAAGGTCACACAGATAGTATTTCAAGTATAGTACTAGATCCATTGTGAGACTTAACTGCTTTACAAATGCATATGCACATGAAACTGTGTATTATGCAAACAAACTGAACAGTTATTTGAGATAAAGAATGCCAGATGTCAGCATCTCTTTATGTGAAATGTGTCATAGGAGAAAGTAGATGAATATACCAGTTTGATCAATATATATCAACCTTTTGATTGACAAATAACCAACTATTTATTAAACACTGCGTTGTGTCGTGGAAATAATATGAAGTTGAAGTCATGGCTCCTATTATTATATGCTATTTGGAGAAATAAGAAATACGTACAAATGTAAAAAGTTAGTAACAATATGTCAGAACATTTGTCAGTAGGAGATCCAAACAAAAGGGTTAAATTGTCCCTCCAAGGCCTGCCTTATAGGTAGATGTCACCAGATGCTGTCTATGCCAGTATTTTTCCTCTTCTAATGTCCCAGGATCCCTAGGTATTAATTGATCCCTCTGCTCCAGACTTGCTGAGTGTCAAGGATAGGGCCCCAAAGGGATGACAAGTAAATGTAAGCTCTAATGTATGGGGGAAACATTTCAGTTCCTTTAACTGAGAAGTGCCCCATGTGAAGAGGCAAGGATACAGGCAGACCTGCATTATCCTCTTCTTGTGTTATGACTGAAAAAGAGAATCTTTTGGTCTCTGACTAGAGAAAAGTTTTACCAAAATCTTAAGTTTTCCCTTCTTTGATGCCTGGCAGGGGAAATCCTGGAAGAACAAAAATATTACCTCTCAGCCTCACTCAATCATGCCTAAGGCTGTTAGTAATGTGAGTACAAAAATCTTCCCTCTCCTTATTCTGCTCCCTGACCCTCTCCTTCTTCATCACTCCATTCTTCTTTTAAATCCTTTTCCAGATTTCTCACATTCACTTGAAGAAGTTTAGACTCTGGAAAGTGAGATTGCTAGTGTTCTGAGACATCATTCTCATTGTTGGAAAGCCCAAAGCTTCAAAAGACACCAGGATTAGCTGACTGCCAAAAGTCACCCTGGTAAAAACAATAGTAGTCCCCAAAATTTGGACCTTAAACAATTTGAACCTGTTTAAAAAGACAAAGAGACTTTGGAACAAAGGGGGGAGTTGTAATTTTTTTTTGCCAGAATATGCTTAATTTATATTTCTCTCTGACAATCTGCCCAATTAATGACCAAACTTTGTGTAGCAACAATGCATTTGCAATTTTTCAGATTCCTCTCTTTGATTTTTTTCCTGTAAGATGAGAGAGTGTAAGATAGAGAGGAATCTCTGCCTCTTCTCTATGAGAATGTTACTTTTCACATTAGATGAGGATCAGGACAGTTTAAAGAAATCTGAGATCTAATAGTAATCCAAGTAGTAAATGGTTTCAAGTGTCAGGAATATTGTGGAAGTTCAATACCTTAGACTGGGGTTAAGTGATGATAAAAATTTAGGAATAATTGAAAAATAAAAACTTTGAATTCAAAAGTTTCCAAGAACCTTATGGTTCTTAGAAGTGGCTTAAACTGCTATATAACCAACTTGAATAAGCAAGAACTAAAAGCAAGGTTAGTTCTTTTCTTGGGTTATTGGGCACTAAGTCTTTGTTTTTCCACTTTGTTCTAGTGAGGGAGTATTTGGAATAATATTGTTGGCTTGGTTGTATGGAGGTTGTCAAATCTTGACAATTCTACAGTATCTCTCAAATACACTTCCTTCTTTCTACCCACATGACTACTACTATGGTTTTGAAACACCTTCCCCCTAAGTTGGACTGCATCGATAACTTATTGGTTGGTTTCCCTGCTACTTTTCTCTATATTCTCTAACCCATCCACCACACAGCTGCCAAAATAGTCTTTCTAAGGCATAGGTCTGACCATGTTTCTTCCCAGAATAAAAAATTTCAATGCCTCCCAGTGGCCTCTAGAATAAAATAAAGCTCCCTGAGCCTGGTATTGAAAGTCTGGTTCCAATATGCTGGTGATTTGCCATTGTTCTCAAAGAGCACCAAAATGACATCATTATGTTATAGTCAAGTTACAATGAGTCTGACAGTGGCTGATCAGGCCACAGTGAGATTGGAATGCTTTACCAAAGGTAGGTCACAAATATTCCATGTGGTCTTTTGGGGTGGATTCTGTAAATTTGTGCATCTCTCATGGAGCTGCTTCAATTCCACTTTGCTCATAGAACACAGCATTGTATTTGATGTGGGTGCAGCATGCTGTGCTGTCCTTTGTCAGTGTCTCCCATGTCATACAACCGATTCTAAAGTTCTTCAGAGAGATCTTGAGAGGGTCTTTGTGTCACTTCTGACTACCATGTGAGCCTTGTATGAGTTTCCTGTAATTACTCTTTTGGGCAAGCATACATTTGATAATTGAACAACATGGCCAGCCCATTGGAGTTGCACTCACTGCAGTAGAGTTTGAATGCTTGCAGTTTGGTTCAAGAAAGGACCTCAGTGTCTTGTACCTTATTCTTCCAGGTGAAAAATTCGTTATCTTCCTAAGACAATTCAAATGGAATAAATTCAGTTTCCTGGTATGGTACTACTTTGCAATCCGGTTTTCACAGATATACAACAATGAAGTCAGCACAATGGCTCTGTAGATTTTCAGTGTGGTAGTTCGTGTAATACCTCTTCTCTCCCACACTACTCCAACCTACCTTCTTTCTGTCTAATTCTCTATGGATATATCTGTCAGAGAGACCTTGGATCCTTAGCACTTTGTAATCAGAAATTGGGGACCCTGATAGCAGCTGTCTGCAACTTCTGGAGCAATTGGAAGTATTTCTTTCTCTTGATTTCAAAATCAATTTTTAAAATTTAATTATATAACACATTTCCTTTCACAGATAGTGAAGAGGTGACTTTGCCTTGGAAATGAGGAACGACACATTTGTGACTGAGTTCATCCTGCTGGGAATCCCTGAGACAGCAGGGCTGGAGACAGTGCTCCTTGTTCTCTTCTTATCTTTGTACCTATGCACACTGTCAGGGAATGTGCTCATCCTCATGATCATCATTTCTTCCTCTCGCCTTCATACCCCTATGTATTTCTTTCTGGGAAACCTGTCTATATTTGATATGGGTTTCTCCTCAGTTACCTCACCCAAAATGCTATTCTATCTTTCTGGTCAGACACCAGCCATCTCTTTTCAGGGATGTGTAGCCCAAGTGTTCTTCTACCATTTCCTGGGCAGCACTGAGGGTTTCCTATACACTGTAATGGCATATGATCGTTTTGTTGCCGTCTGTCACCCTTTACGTTACACAGTTATCATGAATCATCGTGTGTGTTCCATCCTGGCAACAAGCACCTGGATGTGTGGCTGTGTTCATGCTATTATTCTGACCTCCCTTACTTTCCAGTTACCTTATTGTGACCCTAACCAAGTAGACTACTATTTCTGTGACATTCCTGCTATCTTACCTCTGGCCTGCGGAGATACATCTTTAGTCCAATGGGTTAGTTTCACTAATGTTGGTCTCTTGTCTCTCATATGCCTTTCCCTCATTCTCATTTCCTATACTCGTATTGGGATCTCCATCTCAAGAATACGCTCCATAGAAGGACGACGGAGGGCCTTTTCAACCTGCAGTGCACACCTCACAGCAATCCTTTGTGTCTATGGGCCCGTTATCATCATCTACCTACAACCCACTCCCAATCCCTTGCTTGGTTCAGTGGTTCAGATATTAAATAATCTTGTGAACCCCATGTTAAATCCCTTAATCTACAGTTTAAGGAATAAGGATGTGAAATTTGCCCTTAATAAAATGTTGTTTAAAACAGGACTTGTTGAGAATGAATAAGCCTCTAATTATACATGGACAAAGCTTGATTCCTCCCTGGTGAATCCAATTTACTAACAGCATCTTTCAAACTTTGTTAAGAAACTGCAAACCTTTGCAAATTATTTTATCTATTGAACTTGCAGATTCTTACAAAATATCTTTATGTTTGTATGCAATTCCCCATGGTCTGTAATGAAATTTTATTCATATAAGAACATATTTTAATAATGAATATTTTTATTATGAACTTAATAAATATCAACAAACTTTAACACTTACATTTACAAAGATTACAGAAAAGAAAAATGAATATGGAACTTCCAACTTTTATCATATATAGTTCTTCCAAGCATATAAATCTCATACTGTAATAACAAAACTGCAATGCTTATCTGTCTGTCTCTCTCTGAAATTGCTTTTGCTCTCTTTGATAGATTTTAAATAATTTATTGATGCATTTTTCTTTCTTTTATTATTTTTAAAACTCTCTGTCATTTCCAACCATCTCCACCTGCCTCCAAAAAGAAACTCTACTTTCAAGTAGAGCCAAGAAAATCAATACACTGATTATGTCTAAAATATGAATCATTCTGTACTTCTAGTCTGAACCCTCTCTACTGAGAGATGGGAAACACAGTTCATCTTCAGTCTTTTGAAGTCTTTATTGGTCCCTGCGTTTGTCAGAATTCCGAAATCTTTCAATATTGTTGTCCTTTCCATTATTATGATCATTGTGTAAATTGTTTTCCTGGCTTATTTCATTTTATATCTGTAGTTGTTACTCAACAAATGAACTCGTTGGTTGATTTTCCTTTATAAACAAACTGCTTCATTGTCCTTTCATCCTGTCAGAGGACATGGGAAGGTAGAGAGACCCACTCACCCATCCCCAGCATTTCACTCAGAGCTATATCTCCTCTATTTTATAGGGACAGAGAAAAAAAAGTTGAGAAGAAAATGAAAAAGGCCAAAGTTGTGAAGGAGCACAGAAGTTGCTTTCTGTTTCTTTTCCTTTCTCTTAGTTCATGAAAAGGAATGAGAACTGGTTTCTTTAGTGGAAACTAGATAATATAACTATGCCTGAACCTATTAATTAGAAGTATTAATTAGAGCCTTGCACAACCCTCCCTCACTCAGAACAAAGTCAAGTACAAGTCATGTCATCATTTCTCTGATGGCATGGTGTTCTTTGGCAATGAAGGGCAAACACAACAATCTGTGAGTAGACTCTGCTGCCTGAACGAGGACCTAGCTAGCTAGATAATTCAGTTCCTGTCTGTCTCCCCCTCTCTTCCTTCTTCTATCCAAAGGAAGGTAAATTTGGATAGCTAGAGGATGCCTAGTTAACTTGGGGTTTACTGGCTAGATCCTTCCCTTCCCTTCCCTTCTTTTTCCAACACCTTAAAGTCATTGCACTCTGAAGCCCATAAATTGTACCACACTAGACCCCTGTCCAAGTGCCACTTAAGGGCTATTATCTGAACTCTCCTGACTCAAGTGTGATTTTCAATAGTAACTGTTGCTGTTTCCCTCCCAGTCTGATGTAGTTATTTTTCTTTGCCTCATTAATGGAACCATCCCCTGACTACTTATTAAACAAGAGTATTCACTGAATGGGTGTTACCTCACCCTAAGTGAGTACTGAATAGGTCTTGGCCTAAAGGGGGCAAAGTCTCCCATTGCATCCTAAGCCATCTCCAATGATCCTGACGAAATCTGGTCACTGAATTCAGACGGCTCTGGAGGAGAAGTGAGGCTGGTGACCTTGCAAGCCCTCCCTCACTCAAAACAAAGTCAAGTGCAAGTCATGTCATTATTTCTCTGATGGCATGGTGTTCTTCAGCAATGAAAGATGAACACAGGAGCCATGGCATGAACTGGTAGAAATTCTCAATATTTGACTAGTATAGTAGAATCCCTATGGTGAGATAACAAATCCCTAAGAGAGTTGTTACATTATTATTGTTGTTATTATTATTTAGCAAAGAGACCCATTTATCCAAATCACAGGAAAATAGAAATCAGAGAAGGTATACATAGGAGGATATAAGCCAGATAATACAGAGGCAAGGAGATTTCCCCAGTGGAAGCAAGGTGTCCAACCAAGAGAGAAAAAGAATTACAGATCCAAACGGAGGGGAAATTCCCTAAAACAATAAAGATATTGCATTTGGTAATTTGATTAGTATGGCTCTGAATAAGTAAATTAATTTAGGAAGATGTGCCATTTTTATGATTTTAGGTTGGCTTACCCATAAGTAACTGATATTTTTCCAGTTATTTAGATCTAACTTTATTCGTGTGAAAATTGTTTTATAATTGTGTTCATACACTTCCTGGATTTGTCTAGGTCAGTAGACTCCCAAATATTTTATATTGTCTACATTTATTTTAAATGAAATTTCTCTTTCTACCTCTTGCTGCTAGACTTTATTAGCAATATATAGAATTGCTGGTGAATTATGTGGGTTTATTTTATATCCTTTATATAATAACTTTGCTAAAGTTGTTAATTTTTTCAAGTAGTTTTTAATTAATTCTCTAGGATTCTCTAAGTATACCATCGCATCATCTGCAAAGAGCGATAGCTTTGTTTCTTCATTGCCTATTGTAATTCCTCCAATTTCATTTTCTTCTCTTATTGCTAAAGTTATTATTTCTAGTAAAATATTGAATGATATTGGTGATGATGCACATCCTTGTTCCACCCCTGATGCTGTTGGGAATGCTTCTAGGTTATCTCTACTACATATAACACTTGCTGATGGTTTTAGATAGACACTACTTATAGTTTTAAGGAAAACTTGATTTATTGCTATTCTCTCTTGTGTTTTTAATAGTAATTGGTGCTGTCTTTTCTCAAAAGTTTTTCTGCATCTATTGAGATAATCATATAATTTCTGTTAATTTCATTATTAGCATAGTCAATTATGCCAATAGTTTTTCTAATATTGAAAAATCCATGTATTCCTGGTCTAAATCCCGCCTGGTCCTAGTGTAATATCCTCATGATAAGTTTCTATAATCTCCTTGCTGATATTTTATTTAATTTTTTTCCATCAATATTCATTTGAGAAATTGGTCTATAATTTTCTTTGTCTGTTTTGGGTCTTCTTGGTTTAAGTATCAGCACCATATTGGTATCATTAAAAGAATTTGATAGGATTCTTTCTTTGCCTATTTTTCCAAATAGTTTATATAGTATTGGAATTAATTGTTTTTAAATGTTTGGTAGACATCACTTGTAAATTCAGCTGACTCTGGTGATTTTTTGTTAGGGAGTTCATTAATGACTTGTTCAATTTCTTTTTCTGAAATGGATTATTGCAGCATTTTATTTCCTCTTTTGTGAATCTGAGCAATTCATATTTTTGTCAATATTTATTCATTTCACTTAAGTCATCGGATTTATTGGCATACAATTGAGCAAAATAGTTCCTAATTATTGTTTTCATTTCTTCTTCATTGGTTATGAATTCACCCTTTTCATTTTTGACATTGGTAATTTTATTTTCTTCTTTCTTTTTATTATTTTATTTTATTTTTTTTATTTTTTATTTTTTTTTAATAATTAAATTTATTTATTTAACTTTTAACATTCATTTTCACAAAATTTGGGGTTAGAAATTTTCTCCCCTTTTATGTGACCAATCTGCTCTCTCTTCTATCATCCCTCTCTGCCATTGTCTCCATCTTCTCTTTTGTCCTGTAGGGCCAGATAGCTTTCTATACCCTTTTACCTGTATTTCTTATTTCCTTGTGGTAAGAACATTACAGCTGATCCTAACACTTTGAGTTCCAACTTCTTTAGCTCCCTCCCTCTCCATCTCTTCCCTTTGGAAGGCATGCAATTCAATATAGGCCAAATCTGTGTAGTTTTGCAAATGACTTCCATAATAGTTGTGTTGTATAGGACTAACTACATTTCCCTCCATCCTATCCTGTCCCCCATTACTTCTATTCTCTTTTGATCCTATCGCTCCCCATGAGTGTCGACCTCGAATTGCATTCTCCTCCCCATGCCCTCCTTTCTATCATCCCTCCCACCCTGCTTGTCCCCTTGTCCCCCACTTTCCTGTATTGTGAGATAGGTTTTCCTACCAAAATGAGTGTGCATTTTATTCTTTCCTTTAGTGGAATGTGATGAGAGTAGACTTCATGTTTTTCTCTCACCTCCCCTCTTTATCCCTCCACTAATGAGTCTTTTGCTTGCCTCTTTTATGAGAGATAATTTGCCCCATTCAATTTCTCCCTTTCTCCTCCCAATATATTTCTCACTGCTTGATTTCATTTTTTTTTTAAGATATGATCCCATCCTCTTCAATTCACTCTGTGCACTCTGTCTCTATGTATGTGTGCGTGTGTGCATGTGTGTGTGTGTAATCCCACCCAGTACCTAGATACTGAAAAGTTTCAAGAGTTACAAATATTGTCTTTCCATGTAGGAATGTAGACAGTTCAACTTTAGTAAGTCCCTTATGACTTCTCTTTGCTGTTCACCTTTTCATGGTTCTCTTCATTCTTGTGTTTGAAAGTCAAATTTTCTTTTCAGCTCTGGTCTTTTCATCAAGAAAATTTGAAAATCCTCTATTTCATTGAAAGACCATTTTTTCCGCTCAAGTATTATACTCAGTTTTGCTGGGTAGGTGATTCTTGGTTTTAGTCCTAGTTCCTTTGACTTCTGGAATATCCTATTCCATGCCCTTTGATCCCTTAATGTAGAGGCTGCTAGATCTTGTGTTATCCTGATTGTATTTCCACAATACTTGAATTGTTTCTTTCTAGCTGCTTGCAATATTTTCTCCTTGACCTGGGAACTCTGGAATTTGGCCATAGTGTTCCTAGGAGTGTCTCTTTTTGGATCTCTTTCAGGCAGTGTTCTGTGGATTCCTTGAATATTTATTTTCCCCTCTGGTTCTAGAATCTCAGGGCACTTTTCGTTGATAATTTCATGAAAGATGATGTCTAGGCTCTTCTTTTGATCATGGCTTTCAGGTAGTCCAAAAATTTTTAAATTGTCTCTCCTGAATCTATTATCCAGGTCAGTTGTTTTTCCAATGAGATATTTCACATTATCTTCCATTTTTCCATTCTTTTGGTTTTGTATTGTGATATCTGTCTTTCTCACAAAGTCCTTAGCCTCCATCTGTGCCATTCTAGTTTTGAAAGAACTACTTTCTTCAGTGAGCTTTTGAATCTCCTTTTCCATTTGGCTAATTCTGCTTTTGAAAGCATTCTTCTCCTCATTGGTTTTTTGAACCTCTTTTGCCAATTGAGTTAGGCTAGTTTTCAAGGTGTTAATTTCTTCAACATTTTTTTGGGTCTCCTTTAACAGGGAGCTGATCTGCTTTTCATGCTTTTCTTTTATCTCTCTCATTTCTCTTCCCAGTTTTTCCTCCACCTCTCTAACTTGATTTTCAAAATTCTTTTTGAGCTCTTCCATGGCCTGAGCCCATTGGGTGGGCTGGGACACAGAAGCCTTGATTTCTGTGTCTTTACCTGATGGTAAGCATTGTTCTTCCTCATCAGAAAGGAAGGGAGGAAATGCCTGTTCTCCAAGAAAGTAGCCTTCAATAGTCTTATTTCTTTTCCCTTTTCTGGGCATTTTCCCAGCCAGTGACTTGACCTCTGAATATTCTCCTCACACCCACCTCGCATCCTGATCCTCCCAGCCAGCGTTTGGGGTCTGAGATTCAAATTCTGCTTCCAGCCTTAGGGCTTTTGGTGGGGGCAGGGCTGCTATTCAGTGTGAGAATTAAGTTCAGGTGGTCAGGTCAGGGCAGGGCCGCCTCTCAGGCTCAGTTCCCTCAGGGGGTTTATGCACAGACCTTCCACAATGGATCCAGGCTCCCGCCTGCTTGGGGAGCCCCTGTCTGCAGCCGCCTCTCAGCTTCTACCTCCCAGGGGGGCCTGAATTTTGGGGGCACCCCACTCCCCTCTCGACCCACCAAAGAGACTCTCTCACCAACCCCCTTCACCTGTGGGCAGAGGGACTTGTGCGACCGCTGGAGATCCCGTCCCTGAAGCCTGCTCAGGTCTGCTTCTCTTGGTGCCATGGCCGCAGCAGGTCTGGGCTGGGCTGGGCTCCGCGTCTGCAGCGTGATGGACCTTTTGCGAGAGGTTTGCAGGTCCCTCTGTGGGTGGAGGGACCCGCGTGGCCGCTGGAGATCCCATTCCCAAAGCCCACTCGGATCTTTTCATCTCGGTGCCGCGGCCCAGGGCTGCTCTCAGCTCCCAGTCCCAGCGCCCAGTCCACAGCACGAAGGACCCCCCGCGAGAGGTTTGCAGGTCCCTCCAGAATAGAAATCTCCCTCGCTCCAATATTCCGTGGCCTCTGGGTGCAGAATTCACCGTGAGTTACTCCCCTGTAGCCGTTCTATGGGTTGTGGGTTCGGAGCTATGTGTATGTGCATCTTTCTACTCCACCATCTTGGCTCCGCCCCTCTCTTCTTTCTTTTTAATCAAATTAACCAAAGGTTTATCTATTTGATTTTTTTTCAGGAAACCAACCCTAAGTTTTATTTATTACTTCAGTAATTTTCTTACTTTCAATTTTATTAATCTCTCCTTTGATTATCAAAATTTCTAATTTGGTATTTAATTATGGATTTTTAATTTTTTCTTTTTCTTGATTTTTTTGTCGCATACCCAATTCATTGATCTCCTCTTTCTCTATTTTATTTATATAAGTATTTAGAGATATAAAATTTCCCCTAAGAACTACTTTGACTGCATTCCATAAATTTTACTTTGTTGTCTCATTATTGTCTTTCTCTTTGGTGAAGTTATTGATTGTTTCTATGATTTGATGTTTGACCCACTCATTCTTTGTAATTTGAATATATAATTTGCAATTAATGTTTAGTCTATCTTTTCATGGTCCTTTATTATATGCAGTTTTTATTGCATCATTACCTGAAAAGGATGCCTTTAATATTTCTGCCTTTCTGCACTACAATGTGAGGTTTTTATGTCCTAGCACATGGTCATTTTTTGTGTAGGTGCTATGTACCACTAAGAAAAAAAGAATATTCCTTTCTCTCCCCATTCAGTTTTCTGCAGATGTCTACCATAGCTAACTGTTCTAAAATTCTATTTATTTCCTTAATTTCTTTCTTGTTTTTTTTGTGGTTAGATTTATCTAGCTCTGAAATGGGGGGGTAAGGTCTCCCACTAGCATATTTTTGCTGTCTTTCTTCCTGTAACTCACTTTACTTCTTCTCTAAGAATTTGGAAGCTATATGCTTATATGTTTAGTATTGATATTACTTCATTGTCTATGAAACCTTTTAGCAAGATGTAGTTTACTTCCTTAGCTCTTTTAATTAGATGTATTTTTGCTTTTGCTTTTCCTGAGGTCAGGATTACTACCCCTGCCTTTTTTTTGTTTTTACTTCAGCTGAAGCATAATATATTCTGCTCCAGTCTTTTGCCTTTATTCTGTGTGTATCCCTCTCTTTCAAATGTGTTTCTTATAAACAATATATTGTAGGATTATGTTTTTTCAATCCACTTTGCTGTGATTCACATTCACAGTTATTATTACTAATTGTGTCTTTTTCTACATCCTATTCCCCCTCCCTGTTTATACTTCTCTCTCTTCCCCATTTCCTTCCTCACTAGAGTTTTTTTCTGATCACACCTCCTTCAGTCTGCCCTCCCTTCTTTTGCCTCCCTTTTCTTTCTCCCTTCTTCTACTTCCTTTAGAATAAGATAGATTTCTATAACGAATTTAATGTGTATGTTATTCCCTCTTTGGGACAAATCTGATGAAAGTAAGGTTGAAACCATGCTCCTCCCACTTCTTTCTTCTACTCTATTATATTTTTGAACAACTTCATGTGATGTTATCTATCCTATTTTGCCTCTGCCTTTCCTCTTCTCCCAGTTAAAATCTTTTTTTCACTCTTTGGTTAATCTTTTTATTATAACATCAAAGTCAACTTATATCTGCACCCTCTGTCTATGTATACCCCTTTAAATGCCATAAAAATGATACAGTTCTCAAGAGTTAAAAGTCATTTTTCCATGTAGGGATGTAAAAAATTTAACTTTATTGAATAACATCTTTTCTTTCTTTTTCTTTTTCCCTTTTTATGTTTCACTTGAGTCTTGCATTTGAGCTGAATTTTCTGTTCAGCTCTGGTTTTTTCATCACGAATGATTGAAAGTCCCCTATTTCACTTAATGTTCATCTTTTCCCCTAACAGAATATGCTCAGTTTTGCTGGATAGTTCATTCTTCATCATAACCCAACATTTTTTGCCTTCTTGAATATCATATCCCAAGCCCTCCAGTCCTTTAATGTAGAAGCTGCTAAGTCCTGTGTAATCCTGACTTTGGTTTCTTGATATTTGAATTGTTTCTTTCTGAACACTTGTAGTATTGTCTCCTTGACATGATAGTTCTGAAAGTTGACTACAATATTCCTTGGAGTTTTCATTTTGAGATTGCTTTCAGGAGGTTATTGGTGGACTGCTGAATAACTATTTTAGCTTCTGGTTCCAGGATATCAGGGCAGTTTTTCTTGATAATTTCTTGAAAGATGCTGTCTGTGCTCTTTTTTTTCAATTGTGGCTTCTGATAGTGCAGTAATTCTTAATTAACTCTCCTGGATCTATTTTCTAGGTCAGTTGTTTTTTCAATGAGCTATTTTACATTTTCTTCTTTTTTTCATTCTTTTGATTTTGTTTGAATGATTGTTGTTGTCTCATAGTGTTATTAGCTTCCACTTGCCCAATTTTAAATTTTAAAGAATGATTTTCTTCACTTAGCTTTTCTATCTCCTTTTCCATTTATCTAATTTTACTTTTTAAGAAGTTGTTTTCTTCAGAAGATTTTCCTTCCATCCATCCAGTTGTATTTGTTAAGGAATTGTTTTCTTCAGTCAATTTTTGTGCTTCTTTTTCCAACCTGTTCACTCTTTTTCATACCTCCAATTTCTTTCCCCAATTCTTCTTCTACCTTTACTATCTGACTTTTAAAGTCCTCCTTGAGCTCTTCTAAGAAGGTTTTTGAACTTGCGACCAATTCATATTTCCCTTAGGGATTTCAGATATAAGTATATTGACAACACTGGCCTCATCTAAGTTTGTGTTTTCATCTTCCCTGCCATCTCAGTAACTTTTAATGGTCAGTGTTTGTTTTTGCTTTATGTTCATCTTTTTTCTTTTTTCCTGGCTTTAACATTGAGCTCTTCTGGTGGAGCACAAGGGTCACTGTCCTAAGCTTGTTGTGCTATGTGCCAGGGGCCTGCTCCACTGGCTTTGTGTGCTGGAGCCTCAGGTGCTGTTAGCTGGAGATTATAGATTTCTGAAAGCTTACCTGGTGCTCAGCTGGAGTACTAATGGTGGTGTCTGGCATGTGCTAAGGTGAGATGAGGTTCTTCTGCATTTCCCTGAGTCACATTCAAAAACATGGAGGCCTAGCCACTGGAGAATGACTGCCCACCTAGGATTGTGCTGAAGCATAGAAGATGCCAGTATGTCCTGGGTTGCACTGAAGCACATGGAGTTCTGGCTGCTGGAAAACTCCTGCCAGCCCTGGGGTGCACTGAGGCATATATTAATTCTTGAAGACAAAGTCTGCCAGTTCCCCCGGCTATACTAAGAGTTGTATGGGGTACTAGTGTTAGTATTTCCCACTCCACCACACTGAGGTTCAGGATCTCCTGCTGGTTTTCTGAGATGGGGCTTGCTGGGATGTATTCTGTCCTGTAAAGTACTCCCCCTTTACCTGTGTAAGATGCACCTTTCCTGCCAATCATCCAAGTTTCCTGAGCTAAAAGCCTGCTCCACCTCATTTTTCTGCTGGCTCTATGGTTCCAGCATTTGTTCTGGAGCATTATTTCATTGATCAGAGATGAATATGGGAGAGCTACAGTGATTTACTGCTTTCTTTACCATCTTATGTCTAGAAGTTTCCCCCTCTCAAGATATTGCTTTTGAAAATTAAATATGAAATAATCTATGTGGCATTTGAGCATTGAATGTCCTCAGAGATAAGTGTTTGTGGGGTAGAAGAATTAAACATCTTGTCATATACTAAAACATAAAATTGAGATCATGGTTTGATTATTCCTTATCCTTTTTACACGTGTTAAGCAATTTAACCACTTTCTGATGCTGGAAAGTTATTCTGTTTAATGATCTGTTCACAAAGTGCCATGGTCTTAGTGCAAACTCATAAGCTCCATCAAATATCATTATTCTTTTGTTTTCCTTTGTTTGTTTTTCATATTATTTAGTGCAAATGTGTCAAACATGGGGCCAAAGGCTTGTTATGCAGCCACACTCTAGCGAATGACCTGAATCAGATTAAAATGTAATTGGAAATGGATTTTTTTTGACAGATATGGCAGTGAATCTCTTTAATCATGGAAAAGCAGGCAGCTTCATAAAAACAATAAAATTAAATAAATATAAACAAAACTAAACACCTGATTCTCTAAAAAAATGTTCATGATATAATAAATGATATATGCTTCTTTCCACCTAAAATGCCAATTTTTATTTGGGACACCTCTGAAAGCTTGGATTTTACTTGCTACAGCACAAAGGAGAGGTCATAGGCTGTGAAATTTCAAAAGTTCTCACAAGTCTTGATAATTCAGTGACACAATGTCTTGGAGCCTGATTTGAGTACCTTGTTCATTTTTCTCATTATCCTGGGTTATGGGCTTTATTGTTGACAGTTTATCTTGGTCAAGACTTATTCTTGCAAACCATTCCTTACAATGAAGGAAACATGGAAAATATTTTCTGCAGTTCAGCCAAAAGAATCTGAATTAATCACAAAGTCAATGAAGCATAAGGGAGTCTCAGAATCTTCTCTAAAATAAGTCTGCAGTAATCCCAGGATCCTTTGTATCTCTTTTCCTGTAGCCTCTTGTTAGGACTCCATTTTTCTTTCAACTCAGCAGGCATGGTCCTTTCTTCTTTTTTCTTATCTTGTCATTCATTCTGTTGCTTTGGCTCAGGAGGATTAATCTTGAATGAACCAAAGAAAAAGTGCAATGTTGGAGTACTGTAGGATTCCTTTCACCTAGAAATTCCTTGTCTAGAGGGTCTTGACCAGCAAGACCCTCTGTTCTCAGAAGCAATGAATGAGGTGGGAGGTAGGATGTAAGGCAACTCTGTTTATTCAACTGAGGATCAGGGTATTTAAGGGCTGTAACCACAATCACATGTAGGCTGAGCTCATCCCATTACTTCACCATCTCATGACTTACCCACATCCTTGTACCCAAAGCAAGTAACGAAGCTTACCTTGCTCCTGAAGCTAGTTCCTGAGTTCCCAGACCCAATTGCAACTTTTCTGCAAAGAATGTCAGTATCTGCAGGAACATCAGTTTCCAGGGTCATGGAGAGCTTTTGCCAGAGTTTGAGCAGGCACAAGTCCTACGGGAACAGGCTTTGCCTCAGCTATGGCTTTGATCACGGGACTCACACTCCCCTTAGCCCTCTACAGAGTACACTTTAATATCTTACTGATATTATTCCTACTCTGAACCAGGTATCTTTAGGTAAGAATCCAATATGAAGAGATTCTTCTTCACTATCTTTCTTGTAATTCAAGATGATTTAGGCCCATATACTTAAGCAAATCTTCACTATATTATATTGGACAAATAAGGTCATATCAGAATGCACCTAGCATGTCCTAGATCTACTGTTTCTTCATGGAGGAAAGTAACTGTTAGTAACCTTTGAGGGGAAGGGGGAGGGGAGAAAGATGTGCTGCTGCACGTGCCCAGCATTGTCCAGTGGCTTCCTGCTTGTAGATTATATAATTTCTCTTCCTGTTCCTAATTAATGGAAAGTAATTAGAAATGTTTTTAAAATAAAGAAAAATACAATAAAATGTATATAATGTTAACATGCATTATTTTAAGTCAATATACTTTCACAGAAATCCTTGTATATGGTTTAGTAACCCCCATTCTACTTCAGTTTACTATCGTTGTTGTTGTGATGTGTTCATCCTTCGTTTGCTGAAGAAGACCATGTCATGAGAGAAATGATGACGTGACTTGCACTTGACTTTGTTTTGAGTGAGGGAGGGCTGTGCAAGGTCACCAACCTCACTTCTCCTCCAGAGGCATCTGAATTCAGTGACCAGATTTCGTCAGGATGACTGGAGATGAGCCAGAATGCAAGGTCTCCCAGTGCATCCTGAGTTTATCACCACTCTAGGGCATACCCAATTTGAAGGTCCACAGAGGAGCTCACATTCAAATAGTGCAGACAATATGCACAATATGGTACATCCTGGTTCAAGAGGAGTGGGATAGAATTGCATGTCATATTAATGTTCTTTATGAATTGAAATCATTGCTGAAGCTACTGCAGAATCTTCCACCACAAGTCTGACAGTCCATACCTAATGGAGTGATACAATGTCACTGACAAATGTCAGAATGATTTACATACTTTGCACCTAGGTAACCATGGTGATATAGTCAGTCTTCTCCAAGCAGCTCCTTCCTGGGTCATACATGTAGAGATGTTTCCAATAGAATATTCACATGGACACTTTAAAACTTGTGCTATTTTCACCGAGTTGCAACCTAAAATTGCAGTTCCTTTGAAAGATGCTCACTCACCTATAGGGTTGTAGACTAGCAGAGACCTAAAACAAAAATCTGAAGTCTTAAATTTTTCTTAATTGCTTTTCTTAATATTTTATATTTGCTTTTTTTCCTCTCAAGGCAACCTCCACTTTCCTATCTTGAGTGCCCTTCCCCCCTTTCTAATCCACATTTTTGTTAAGAATGACATCTAATATACAGACTGATTCATTTCTTAAAAAAACAACATCTCTTCATATTTTTGTCCAAATGACTCAGAAATCTTGTGAGAAAATATCATACAGTAACTGGACTCAAGAACGAAACAAAACAAAATGTTCATATATTTCACTCAAATTTCTTTGCTTTGCCTTCTGCCCAGACTGAGAAAAATACACTAATGTGATGCTAATTCCTTTGAAAAAATCATTTCTTCTTTTTTTTACTTTTTCCTGAATTTTATTTTCCTTTTTAAAAAGCCACAATAATTTTATTTTTAATTTATGAAATAAAACAAGCATTTCCATAACATAGTATAACACACTCATACACACACACACACACACACACACACACATACACACACACACAAAGATACAAAGATGATGCTACATGAAACTACAAACCTATTATGGACAACTTGTTATTACATATATACATACACACACACTTCCACATTCCTATATATATATAAAGTCATGTGAATTTTTTTTCCCTTCTTTCTTCTCCCCTCCTTAGAGATGGGTACCATTACACACAAATTAATATGTAGATAGATAAATCTAGATAGATATAGATATAAAGCCATTCTATGCATCTTTCTATTTATCAGTTCTTTCTCTAGATGTAGACAATGTCTTCCTTCTTATGTTCTTTGTAGTTAATTTGGCTATTTACAATAGTCAAAATTACTTATTTGCTCATAGTTATTCTTAAAACAATATTGCTGCTTTTGTATATGTATGTTCTCTTGGTTCTGCTCATTTCACTCTTCATTATTTCATGCAAGTCAATCTATGTGTTTCTAAGATCAAGTTCATCATTTCCTACAACACAACAATATTTCATCATAATTATATACCACAACTTTTTCAGCCATTCCGAATTGATGGGCATCCCCCATATTTAGAACATATAGACTATTATTTTTTTTTCCCTAATCATCCTATATACTCAGAGAGTATATAGGTGGTTGAATAATTCTTTTGGGCATAATTCCAGAGTTCTCTCCAAAATGGTTGGATTAGTTCAAAATTCCACCACCAATGAATTAGTGTGCCAATTTTCCCATATTCCCTCCAAAATCTGTTGTTTTCCCCTTCTATAATTTTAGCCAATATAGTAGGTATAAAATGATATCTCAATTTGCATTTCTTATTATCTGAATTCACATTTTTCTAAGAATGACAGCATTTTTTAAAACAAATATGACTATAAATTGTTTTGATTTCTTCATTGGAAAACTGCTGATTCATACCCTTTGACTATTTATCAATTGTCAAATGACTCATACTCTCATAGATTTGACAAATATATTTTAGATATGAGATCTTTATCTGATAAACTGTATATAAATCCCCTCCCCAGTTTTCTGTTTTCCTTATGATCTCAATTGACTGCATTTGTTGTATTAATACAAAATCCTTTAAATTTTATGCAATCAAAATTATCCATTTTGCACCTAATTTTGTTATCTTTTTTATTCATAAATTGTTCACCTATCCTTAAGTCTGATAAGTAATATGTCTCATGTTCGTGTAATTTTCTTATAAAATCTCTATATATAGGTCATTGTAATGGTCATTTAAATGGGGATCTCTTTCATATTCATTAATAGACTCATGTGGCCTGTCTGGGTCACATGGAAGCCTGAGTGACATGAGTTTTAGTCACATGGAGCCCATGGCGAGAGGAGTTTCCTGAATGAGTGGAACAGGAAGGATGGAACAGGAAGAGGTGCAGCTGAAGCAGAGCTGAGTGGAAATTAGTCTTGAAGGAAGTCAGAGCTAGGAAGGATGTAGGCTTCTGCCTAGCATGAGTGAAAGAGCTTGTATGTGATTTGTTTAAGTTTATGGGAAGCCTAGCAGGGGAAGACTTGGGGATGATGTTCTCTGTGTTGTTATTGCATATAGATTTTTATTGCTGTGATGGATTTGGCTTTCTGGTGTCTGAATAAATGTTTTCATTCTGTCTTCCACGTGGAGAGTCTGTGGTATTTCATGATTCAGAATTGCACTGGGATATTCATGGCCAACACAGGCACTGTGAATATGTCATTGACATATTGACAGTCATGCATCTATTTTGACGTTATATTGGTAAATGGTGCAACATATTGTTCCATTCTCAGTTTCTGCCATACTGCTTTTCAGCTTTCACAACATTTATTTTTTACCAAATGATGAATTCATTTGTCAAAATGTTAAGTATTTACACTTGCAGAATATAAGGTTATTATATTTATTTGCTGCTGTAAATTGTATTTGTACTCTATACCAATGATTTACCTTTCTTCTTAGCCAGTACCAGATAGTTTTCATATTTATTGCCTCATAATCTAGTTCAAGATCTGGTAATACTAAACTTCCTTGTTTTACTTTTTTTTTTCATTATTTCCTTTCATATTCTTGACTTTTTGTTTCTCCAAATGGATTATGTTATTATTTTCTCCAATTTGGTAAAAAAAAAAAAATTGGGATGACATTGAATATATAAATTAGTTTGGGTGAAATTATCATTTTTATTATATTGACTCTGCCTACCTGTGAACAATGTCTTCATCTATTTAAATCTGATTATTTTTGTTTTTATAAAAAGTTTGTTAAAAAATAATTTTGGTTATATAATTGCTGTATTTCTTTTGGCAGGTGTACTCCAAGATATTTTATGCTGTCTAGAGTTATTTTAAATGAGGTTTTTCATTATTTCTTTTTGCAGAGGTTTGTGACATAGGAATGTTTATAATTTATGTGAATTTACATTATATTCTTTTATTTCACTAAAATTATTGTTTCAACTAAGTTTTTACTTGATTCTTTTGGGATTACTTTTTTCTATTATTAACTATAAAATTTTTATGCCCTAAAATATGGTCAATTTTTGCAAAAGTATTATGAACCACTGAGAAAAGCCTGTATTCTCTTCTATTTCCATTCAATTCTCTCCAGATATCTATCATACCTAGATTATTTAAAGTTCTAGCCATTTCCTTATCTTCTTTCTTGTTTAATTTTTGATTAAATTGCTGTAGTTTGGAGAGGGGAAGATTAAAGTGCCCTACTATTACAATACTATGATCTATCTCTATCTGTAACTCATTTAACTTGTCTTTGAAAAATGTAGATGTTGTAATATTTGGTGCATATAGGTTCAGTATTGATATTGTTTCAGTCTATAATATCTTTTATCAAAATGAAGTAACTCTATTTATCTTTTTAAATTAAATGTATTTTAGCCACGACTTTTTTTTGAAATTATACTTTCAACTCATGCTTTTTGTTACATCATCTGAAGCATAATAAATTCTGCTACAAACCTCTGCTTTAACTTTGCATATCTCTCATTCTTAAATGTGTTTCTTGTAAATAATAATTGTTGGATTCTAATTTTTAATTCATTCTGCTATCCATTTCCATTTTATGGGTGAGTTCATCCCATTTACATTCAAAGTTCTATTGCTATTTACTCCATGTTAGTTTTATTCTTTATTTTCCTACTCAGCCTCTCATTTTACTCTATCTCTGTTACCTTATATTCTCCTCTTACCTTCTTATTCCTAATTTTATCTACCCCTCTAAAATTCCCTATCTTATCTTCTTTCCTCACTCTCCTAATCTTAATCCATACACCATTTAAAAAATCTCTCCTGTCCCCTGTCCTCCAGGTTTCTCACTTCTCTAGAATTTCAGATGATTTCTGAATTTCTTTTGATGTACTCTTTGTTCCCTTTCCAATACAGATGAGAATAGGTTCTAATATTACCAGCTTTCACCCCTTCCCCCTACCCCCCACATCCTCAGTATTTTTTCTTCCTTTCATGCCCTATTTTAATGAGATAATTGCTCCTTTTTAGAATTTCCTACCCAATTTTGTTTTTTTAGAATCACCCTATCATACACAGCTCAGCCCCAACCTTCCTTTCAAACTACCTTAGTAATGGTAACAGCTTTAAGAATACTGATAACATTTTCACATATCATAAGTAGACAGTTTAACCTTCAGTAGTGTCTTATAATTAGTTTTTAATGATTTCCTTGTTTTTCTTCTGGATCGTTTATATCAAATTTTCCAATGAGTTCTGGTCTTTTTGTTACTAATATCTGAACATTCATCAAATATCCACTTATTTTTGTTAAGGAGTATACTCAAGCTCTTTTTTTCTTTGAAATATAGTGCTCCAAGACCTACAGACTTTTAGTGTAGAAGCTACCAAGTCTTATTAAATCCTTACTATTTTTCCACAGTATTTATTTTTTTTCTTGTTACTTGCAATGTTTTCTCTTTTATCTGGAAATTTTGAAACTTGACCATTACATTCCTGTAAGTTTTCTTTTTTTTTTTTTTTTTTTATTTAGCTTTTAACATTCATTTTCACAAAATTTTGGGTTACAAATTTTCTCCCCTTTTCTCCCCTCCCCCCCCAAACGCCAAGCATTCTAATTGCCCCTCTGACCAATCTGCTCTCTCTTCTATCATCCCTCTCTGCCCTTGTCTCTGTCTTCTCTTTTGTCCTGTAGGGCCAGATAGCTTTCTATACCCCTTTACCTGTATTTCTTATTTCCTAGTAGTAAGAACATTACAGTTGATCCTAACACTTTGAGTTCCAACTTCTTTAGCTCCCTCCCTCTCCACCCCTTCCCTTTGGAAGGCAAGCAATTCAATATAGGCCAAATCTGTGTAGTTTTGCAAATGACTTCCATAATAGTTGTGTTGTATAGGACTAACTATATTTCCCTCCATCCTATCCTGTCCCCCATTACTTCTATTCTCTTTTGATCCTATCCCTCCTCATGAGTGTTGACCTCAAATTGCACACTCCTCCCCATGCCCTCGCTTCTATCATCCCCCCCCACTCTGCTTATCCCCTTATCCTCCACTTTCCTGTATTGTAAGATAGGTTTTCATACCAAAATGAGTAGGCATTTTATTCTTTCCTTTAGTGGAATGTGATGAGAGTAGACTTCATGTTTTTCTCTCACCTCCCCTCTTTATCCCTCCACTAATGAGTCTTTTGCTTGCCTCTTTTATGAGAGATAATTTGCCCCATTCAATTCTCCCTTTCTCCTCCCAATATCTTTCTCTCTCACTGCTTGATTTCATTTTTTTTAAGATATGATCCCATCCTCTTCAATTCACTCTGTGCACTCTGTCTCTATGTGTGTGTGCGTGTGTGCATGTGTGTGTGTGTAATCCCACCCAGTACTCAGATACTGAAATGTTTCAAGAGTTACAAATATTGTCTTTCCATGTAGGAATGTAAACAGTTCAACTTTAGTAAGTCCCTTATGACTTCTCTTTGCTGTTCACCTTTTCATGGTTCTCTTCATTCTTGTGTTTGGAAGTCAAATTTTCTTTTCAGCTCTGGTCTTTTCATCAAGAATGCTTGAAAATCCTCTATTTCATTGAAAGACCAATTTTTCCCCTGAAGTATTATACTCAGTTTTGCTGGGTAGGTGATTCTTGGTTTTAGTCCTAGTTCCTTTGACTTCTGGAATATCCTATTCCATGCCCTTCGATCCCTTAATGTAGAAGCTGCTAGATCTTGTGTTATCCTGATTGTATTTCCACAATACTTGAATTGTTTCTTTCTAGCTGCTTGCAATATTTTCTCTTTCACCTGGGAGTTCTGGAATTTGGCCACAATGTTCCTAGGAGTTTCTCTTTTTGGATCTCTTTCATGCGGTGTTCTGTGGATTCCTTGAATATTTATTTTGCCCTCTGGTTCTAGAATCTCAGGGCAGTTTTCATTGATAATTTCATGAAAGATGATGTCTAGGCTCTTCTTTTGATCATGGCTTTCAGGTAGTCCCATAATTTTTAAATTGTCTCTCCTGGATCTATTTTCCAGGTCAGTTGTTTTTCCAATGAGATATTTCACATTATCTTCCATTTTTCTATTCTTCTCTCTTTGTTCTGTGATTTCTTGGCTTCTCATAAAGTCATTAGCCTCCATCTGTGCCATTCTAATTTTGAAAGAACTATTTTCTTCAGTGAGCTTTTGAATCTCCTTTTCCATTTGGCTAATTCTGCTTTTGAAAGCATTCTTCTCCTCATTGGCTTTTTGAACCTCTTTTGCCAATTGAGTTAGGCTAGTTTTCAAGGTGTTATTTTCTTCAACATTTTTTTGGGTCTCCTTTAACAGGGAGCTGATCTGCTGTTCATGCTTTGACTTCATGTCTCTCATTTCTCTTCCCAGCTTTTCCTCCACCTCTCTAACCTGATTTTCAAAATTCTTTTTGAGCTCTTCCATGGCCTGAGCCCATTGGGTGGGCTGGGACACAGAAGCCTTGATTTCTGTGTCTTTGCCTGATGGTAAGCATTGTTCTTCCTCATCAGAAAGAAAGGGAGGAAATGCCTGTTCACCACGAAAGTAACCTTCTATAGTCTTATTTCTTTTCCCTTTTCTGGGCATTTTCCCAGCCAGTGACTTGACCTCTGAATATTTTCCTCACACCCACCTCACCTCCTGATCCTCCCAGCCAGTGTTTGGGGTCTGAGATTCAAATGCTGCTTCCAGCCTCAGGGCTTTGGGTGGGGGCAGGGCTGCTATTCAGTGTGAGATTAATTCAGATGCTCAGGTGAGGGCAGGGCTGCCTCTCAGGCTCAGTTCCCTCAGGGAGTTTATGCACAGACCTTCAACAATGGATCCAGGCTCCTGCCTGCTTGGGGAGCCCTGGTCTGCCGCTGCCCCTCAGCTTCTGTCTCCCGAGGGGGCCCGAGCCATGGGGGCACCCCACTCCCTCCTCGACCCGCCAAAGGGACTCTCTCACCGACCCCCGTCACCTGTGGGTGGAGGCACTTGTGCGGCTGCTGGAGATCCCGTCCTTGAAGCCCGCTCGGATCTGTTCCTCTCGGTGCCGAGGCCACGGCAGGGCTGTACTCAGCTCCCAGTCCCGGCGCCCAGTCCGCAGCACGAAGGACCTTTTACGAGAGGTTTGCAGGTCTCTCCGGAACAGAAATCTCCCTCGCTCCAATGTTCTGTGGCCTCTGGGTGCAGAATTCACCGTGAGTTACTTCTTTGTAGTTGTTCTATGGGTTGTGGGTTCGGAGCTATGTGTATGTGCGTCTTTCTACTATGCCATCTTGGCTCCGCCCCCCAAGTTTTCTTTCTAGAATTGCTTTTAGGTGGTGAACAGTGATTTTTTTTTTTTGTATATTTCTGTTTTACCTTCTTGTTCTAGAACTTCAAGACAACTATCCTTAATATTCTTGTAATATGTTATCAAGATTCTTTTTTTGATCGCAATTTCAAGTAGTCAATCAATTTTTTTATTTTCTTTCTTTGATCTGTTCTTATCAGCTGTTTTTTTTACTAAGATGTTTCAGATTCGCTTCTATTTCTTCTAGCTTTATTACTTCTTGGTTTCTTATAACATCATTTGATTCTACTTGCCCAATTCTAGTTTTTAAAAAGTTGCTTTCTTTCATAAGATTTTGTATCTCTTTCTCAAATGGGTTAACTTTCTTTCATAATTTTCTTGGGTTGTTTTTATTTGATTTTTGAATTGCTTTCTAAGTTCATCCAATAGTTTATGGATTTGTGACCATTTGATGTTACTCTTGGGGGTAGGACTGGCTTTTTTTTTTTTAATCTTACCATCTTCCTCTGATTAGGAACCTAGGTCTTCTTTAGTATTAACATAGCTATTTATGGTCAGGTTCTTTTTCCTTTGCTTACTAATTTTTGTTTTTACTGTATTTTTTAGCAACCAATTATTATAATTACTATTATAATAATTGTTTTAGCCCCTAGTAGTAGGTAATTTTTCCATAGTAGTCAGATATTGTTGTTTTCTGAATTCTGTCCAGGGGTTTCACCACACTGTTCTGAAAATGTTCTTGCTTCCTGTGGTTTGACACTGAGTTTGTGCTCATTGCTCCTCCCCCACAGCTACAGTCCAGGAAAATCCTGGCTTCCTTCAGTCTTCCCCACTCAGCTGTTTGCTGTTCCCTAGATGAAAGTTTGTGAGGTAAAAGTTCATTAAGTAAAAGTTCCGTAGGCTGTGAAGTAAAAGTTCCTGAGGTGAATTTTCTTGAAGCTGAGAATAAGGTGAAAGTTGAGGTGAAATATCTTGAGGTCTAGTCCCCTTCCCTTAGATCCTATTATTTTTTGATTTGGTGAGATTGGCCTGGAGGTGTTTACACTTCACTCTGGCCAATTCTCAGCCCCTAGAGGCCCTTCTCTGAGGTCCTTTCAAGTTATGTCAGGAGAAAGATCCCTTTATTTTTGCTGCTTTATGTTCATTTTGTGTCAATTTTCTGTCTCTTTATGGAGGAAATTTGGAGAGCCTGGAAATTTCTGACCTACTCTGCCATCTTCCCAGAATGTATTCCAATGTATTCATATCCCTTGCCATTTATTAGTTGGGAAATTATTTGTATTCTTATGGATTTGACAAAATTCCTTATATATTTGAGATAGGAGACCTTTATCTGAGAAATAGTGTATAAAATCTCCCCTTTCCCCCTCTCCCCCAATTTTCTGCTTTCCTTCTGATCTTGGCTACATTTCTTTTGTTTATAATCTAGAATTGGAATGGTTAATGACTTCACTCTCTTGATTTGGTTGAGCTACCCTACAATACAGAGGAGGCTGAACTAACCTGGAAATCAGAATCAGCCCATCAGGAGGGAGACTGAGCATCCTTTGAGCTTGATATACAAGAGATCCTTTGCAGTGTTCACTTACTGAGCCTGGAATCCCCTCTGCTGTGTGGCAACCACAGAACTGATTTAAATTGGTGAAAAACAGCTCTAATGGAAAGAACTAGCACAATCATCTTAGTTCTGGAACCTTGGGGACTTTTTCAGTCTGACTCTCTTCCTTGTCCCATGTCTCATGATCTCTGTGAAGTGATCCCTTATTGGGAAATGGAAACTGAAATTGAAGGATTGTGGCAATGCTTGATTGGGCCACTACACAGCTTTTGCCACCCAGCTTTGTGGTTTCTTTCTATCTTTATAATCTGTGCAAAATGAGCTCAGTTCTGACTGCAGCTGTGCATGCATGCCAACAACTTGAGAGAAATAAACATGCATACAGCCTAATTCTGTTCATCTTTCCAAGACTGAACTCTGGAGTTGACAATACAAAACCATTTTAATTTAATGTCATTGAAATTGTCCATTTTGTACCACACTGCTCTTGTTTATTTAGAAATTATTCACCTATCCATAAGTCTAACAAGTAGTGTATGTTCCATGTTTCAATTTCTTGTAAAAATCTCTATTTATATCTAGGTCATGTACCCATTTTGACCTTATATTGGTAAATGATGTAACACATTGCTCTATGCCCAATTTCTGCCACATTGATTTTCAGTTTTTCCAACAAGTTTTCAGTTAATAATTATCCCAAATAGTAAATGCTTATCCTAAAATAGTGAATTCTTAACCCAAAATCTTGTCTTTACATTTGTCAAATATAAGGTTACTATATTTATTTGTTGCTGTAAATTATATGCCTGCTCTATTCCATTGGTCTATCTTTCTGTTTCTTAGCCAGTGCCAGATATTTTTGATAATTACTAATTTATAATACAGTTTAAGATCTAGTACTGCTAAATCTTCCTCCTTTACATTTTTTCATTATTTCATTTGATATTCTTCACTTCTTGTTTTTTCAAATGACTTTTGCTATTATTTTTTTCTAATTCAACAAAAGAAATTGGTAATTTCATTGGGATGGCATTGAATATGTAAATTATTTTTAGGTACAATTGTGATTGTTATTCTGTTGGTCCTGCCTACTCACAAACAATTACTTTGTCTCCAATTATTTAAGTCTGATTTTATTTGTACTAAAAGTTTTCTATAATGTTGTTTATATAGTTCCTGGGTATGTTTTGGCAGATATACTTCCAGGTATTCTATACTATCTGGAGTTATTTAAATGTGGTTTTGGTTTTTTCTTTTTTTTGGCTATCTCTTCTTGCAGGGTTTTGATAGTGTTATATAGAATGTTTATATTTTATGTTAATTTACTTTATGTCTTGCTACTTTGCCAAAATTATTAATTGTTTCAAATCTGGCCTAAGACATTTACTAGTTGTGTGACTCTGGACCAATCATTTAACCTCCATCTGCCTTAGTTTCCTCATCTGAAAAATGGAATAACAGTAGCATTTGCCTCCCAGGTGTGTTGTGAGGATAAAATGAGAAAATATTTGAAAAGTGCTTTGGAAACTCCTAAGTGTTATGTCAATGTAAATTGTTATTATTATGTCCATGCTATTGCTAGACTTCCTTTGCTAAATATTTGAATGTATCTTTTTATTCCAATCCTGAGCCTAAATCAGCAAATTAACCTGAATCGGGCCTATCTGAGAACAAGTAGATTATTTTTAAAAACTAAGGTGAGGTTAAATATATATATGTATACATATATATATTTTAATATATATGTTTAATATATATAAATATATATTAATTATATTTTAATATATAATATATATATACATTTTGTTTACATAAGTGACATTTTATTCTTTCTTTGATTTCTTTTTGATAGGTTTAGCAGTGGAATTTTAAAGGAGCATCTTTTGAAATTATGCAGAATCCAAAGGCCATGTAACCTGAAATCATAACGTAGGAATTCTTGTGGAATTAGAAGCCATTTGGCAATGGTAAGATGGTGCGGTGGCCAGTGTATGAAAACTACTACATTTCAACATAAAGGGAAAAAACTCTCAGGACATCAAGTATAGAATGAGAGACAATATGTTATGAGGAGAAAAGAAGTTGGGAACTTTATTTCCTATACTCTTTTGCTTTCTTGACAGAAGGAGAACCTGGTGTGATATCTATATCATACCACCACCACATTTACGGCCATCATTACCAATTGGTGTCACCTGGTTAAAACCTGTCTGAGTCTAGGCAAAGCTAAAAACATGCACTTGATGTTCTATTATATGTTGTTTTGTTCCTTGAGTTCATTACTACGGAAATTATAGCCTAGGGTCAAGCTTGTTCGATTGTGGATTGGAGGTCCATTGTGAACTGATCACTTGACAAGCATTCATTGACATAAAACTGATTAAGGGAGGAAGTAGAGGCAGACGTTTCCTAGTGGAATAGTTTCTTCACAGTCATGAGACTAACAAAATGAGCCTAGTCACCCAGGATAAGGTGGGGCTCAGTGATAGAAGGGTTCTCACTCCCCAAGAACCCTAGAAAACCTAGACCTGTTCTGGTGTTGAGTGGAGCACATAACCACCAAGGTGGACAGGGAACTTGGGTTTAGAGAGGATCAGTGACTTAGAATTGGAATCTTAGAGGTCATCTAGTCCCCATCTTGCAGATGAGGAAATAGCCCAGGAAAGGTTAAGTAATTTGCCCAAGGTCACACAGGTAGTATCGTAGCTATTTATAAATTTAACAGTTTAGGTCCTCTAAAGTCAGAAAAAAAAATTAGAATAGAACTTAATTCCTCTAAATCTAAATGCAGGTTTTCTTTCCTCTTTATTGAGCAGGATGGAATGCCAGAAATTACAAAACCACATTTAGTAAAGAGAATATTCATGGCTTAGTACCACCACCTGGTGGTTAAATTAAAAACTGGGTTTGCCTTTTAAAATGTAATCCTAATAGTTTCCATAACCTCATTACTATTTACATAAGACTAGTTATACTGAGGGGGTATCTAAGTGGCAGCTAGGAGGCAGAATGGATGAAACACCAGGCATGGAGTCAGCAGAATAGTTTCTTGAGTTCAAATCTTGCCTCAGATACTTATTAGCTTTGGAACCTAACAATGTAAACCTGGGCAAGTCACTTAATCCTGTTTGCCTCAGTTTCTTCATCTGCAAAATGAACTCAGATAGGAAATGTCAAACCACTCCAATATCTTTGCCAAGAAAACCCCAAATGAGATAATGAAGGGTCAGACATGACTGAACAACAAAGTGATGCTGAAGTCCAATATGGAATATGCATATCATTATATTTTCCATTAAGTGTTCCTAGGATGGTTCATCATAACTCTGGGTTATTGAAAGCCATTCCAGCAAACTCTGTCAAGGTTCCAGCAAAATGAAAAGACTTTGAAGTTGGTACTGGTAATAAACTGTTTGAGCATTGTCCTGCCTAAGTTGGTAAGGGCTCATCATGAATATGGCAGTAAAATGATGAATTTTTGCATCCCAGAAATTGTCTTAATAATATTTACAGATTATGTTGAGGTTGTGTAGAAGAAATACACATAGATCGTATCAAAGTTATCTTATCATGAAATGTCTTATAAGTTTTATTTTATTAGAATAACAAAACCCCTATGCATATCCAGCAAGCATTTATTAAGCACTTACTATACGCAAGGTTCATAGCTTTGGCTCAGGAAGGTTTCCCTTTGCTGATTAACAACCATCTGTTCTTTACCCTGTGGGACTGAAAATTGACAATGTGACTGGCTTAGAGATAGCTTCTTTCTAGCTGACCCCTTCCAGCTGTACTTTTCCCAGCTCCAGCCCTTGAGACTTAGGTTATCAGAGAAGTATCCCCAGACTGGGAGATGGGACAAGGATGAAGGAGAGGAACCTCTGCCTATCTAAGTTCTACTATTTCCTGGGAAGGGCCCTGCTTGTGTTTAGACTACTCTAAGTATATCATCATCATTAACAACCTGCCTCTGGCCTCCCCAAAGGAGTCCTTCATGGGTCCTGATTACTCCAACTGCCCATATATTAAATTATTTTTTAGAAGTTCCACACAGGCCAAATGTATTTGACCAGAAAAAAGAAAGTCTTCCAAACTTGTCCTCCAAGACAAAGTGAGAAAAGTCCTACTCAGCTACTGTTGAAGACAAAACCAAAAGGAATTGACCATACATACATGGAGGTTCTGAATCTTTGTCATGGCATGGATCTCCTTTGGCAGTCTAATGAAACAAATAAGCCCCTTTGAAGGATTTTGTTTTTAAATGCACAAAATAAAATACACAAGAAATGAATTTTATTGAAATGCACCTATCAAAATATATATTTTTAAAAAATAAATTCACAGACCCCAGGTTAAGACTAATCCCCTGACCTAATGGAATTAATCAGTGCTGAAAAGTGTTAAAAGAAAAAGGAGAAGGCTGATTCCAGTCCTAGGCTAACCCTAGGGAGCTTGTCCAGCCTCCTGGTAGAGATTATGCCATAGTCGATCATCAAGTGCTTATTGACTGCTCCCAGGGAAAAGCAGCACTAAACTTCTTTTCAATAATGAACCTTTCTTTAAACAACACACTAACATCACTGTAGGCCCTACAGACTCTAAGACTGTATTAGGCTAGACAAAGTTAACATCTTGTCAACTGAAATGTGTGCAAAATTATAAAAAATGTGTGAAACAGGAAAGGGGAGTTGGAAATTATTTTGGCAAATTCCAGAAGGAACTGAGTAAATCTGGAAGGGCCTCTGGTAACAAGTCATTATTGAGCTTCCAGTCCAGTTTCCTTTTGAGATAGCAGTAAGATCTTTTAATAACAAAAGTGTGACCTTCATAGCCACACAGACTTTCTGTGCTCTCTTACTTCCAGCTCTACTCTTGGCGACAACACATCTAGAGCAGAAGATGGAGGGGCTGACTTCAGCAACCTTTCAGAAACTGAGATGAAGGTGTAAGGAGGAAATGGTCCCATGGCTTACACTCCTGAAGTGTTTACCACTTGGTTTAATACTTTTCTCCAGGTCAATTTCACTTCTTTGTTCCCCAGCTTATAAATTAAGGGATTCAAGGAAAGGAGTGACAGTATTACCCAACACATGAATCACAGAATACAGCCAAGGAGTAGGAACAAGTATGAGGTAGATGAAGACCGCAGGTCCATAGTAAAAAAGGATGGAGGTCAGGTGAGTACTTAGGTGGAGAACATATCTCATCCTCTGATGAGTGAATTTTCAATCTGGAGAACACAATGCAAATGTATGAAGTTACAATGAGCAGGAAACAGAAGAGCCACAATGCCAACATTCATGAAACTCACCATCTGGGCTAGAGGGGTATCTGCACAAGCTAGGGGCAACACTACAGGGATATCACAAAAGAAATAATTCACCTCCTTTGGACCACAGTAGGGTAACTTAAAGATGAGAAATGTAAGCACAGCTACATGCAGCAGCCACCCAACCAAGTACCCATGGTCAAGAGCATACAATACACACCCTTTGGTTCATAATGACTGTATACCTTAATGGGTGATACATGCTGCAAAGTGGTCCTATCCCATCACAAGATAGAGGAAACATTCAGTGCAGCCCAGAAAATGATAAAAGAATAATTGGGTTGCACAGCCCTGAAAAGAGATGGTGTGACTGTATCCCATGAGGTAGAGCAGTATTTTAGGGGAAATTACTGAAGGAAATAACGTGTCAAACATAGATAGATTGGTGAGGAAGAAATACCTGGGGGTGTGAAACTAGGAAGAAGAAATGACAGCTGTGAGAATGAACTGGTTCCCCAATAGGGTGAGGTGGTAGGATGTCAGAAATAGGGTAAACAGTTCATTCTCCAGCCTCTTAGTGTGGGCTATTCCCAACAGGATGAACTAGATCATACTACTATGTAATTCTTTAGCTTCCCAAGGAGGATCTATCCTGGGACAATGAAACATAACCTCATGCAATATTATGAGTAATAGAGCAAGAGATTCATAGAAATTTAGATTTGGAAGCTAACTAAGAGGTCATCTAGTCCAACCCATATCTGAACAGCTAATCCATATTCAACATCATTGATGCCACTCTTGACAATCCCACCTCTGCTTGTAGACATACCACAATTAAGAACCTACTACTTTCCAAGATAATACATTCTACTTCTTGGTTCTTTGAATTGTGAGAGAAAAAATATTATAAGCCATCAAAATCTGTTTCTATGTAATCGCTACCCATTGATCTTAGTTGTACCTTTTGGGGCCAAGCAGAATAAATTATATCAAGAGTTATATGCATTTTCTTATTAGAAAATAAACTCCTTGAGAGCAAGGACTATCTTTGCTTTTGTATTTGCATCCCTACAATGCTTGAAATATAGCAAATGCTTGATGAATGCTTTGTATTCATTCATCTTTGTGAGGAAAGGGAGTTTCTCAATCTACCTAAAAATCACCTATAGAATCCTGCTCCCTTCCAGACTCTGTTCTCAAATAATCAGCTCAGTTTATATTTAATGAATTCACTTCTGTGAGAAAATATGTTGTTGGGGGAAGAAATGTTAAGGAAGTCAGTTCTGATCTAATAGTCTGGTCTGTCTGTTAAAACCTAAAGAATAAGGTTGGATCCAATTATAGGTTTATTGAAGGGATCTCGACCAACTTATATGTAGATTTTACAACATGGACAGTGATCAGGCATCAATTGGTTGCCTAATGGAAAATAGTAGATCTAAATTTCTCAGAAGAATCTTAAAATAATTTCACACAAATGTGCTCCTTGAAGAACCATTTGTTAACTCTTTCATTTTACAGATGAAGAGGCTGAGGTTGATGGAGATTAAATGCTTATCTAAGCTCAGTAAGTGTCAGAGTAAGGATTTGAACCCAGCTTCTCTGATTCTAGAATCATTGCCCTTTCCCATGTACCACAGGAGTTTCCCTTATCTCTGTTGCTGTAAGCAGGCTCCAGCCACTGAAAGCCAAAGGTGTGGGACTGTTTCAAATCTTCAGGAAACTATGACACTGGATAAATGTCTATTAAGTACATCTAACCCTTGTTTCTGGACTAGTTTTCCCATTTCTGGAATTTGGAGACCAGAGACTCTTTATCTAAATTAGCTTTCAGAAAAAGCTGTAAAATGTGGGTCTTTGGAAAATAATCAGATTTAGCTCAACATAAGAATACAGGTTTAACAATTAATTATAATTTAATAATAGTAATCAGCAATAAAATATCTAATCTAATAATCAGTAATATAATGAGTCTCATTTTCTACAAGCTTCCTAGATTTGTACCACACCTGACTTTTCCTGCCTATTGTCTTCCCTTAAAGATTTCTCATATGGACCATCTGTCTGTTTTAGGTCATTTTCTCTTGATTCTTTATCCATCTATTCAGACATCTTTCAAGTAATCACTGCTTGGATCTTTTCAGTTGACTGTTCTGCTCTAGATTTTTTTAAAAACTGGATTTGTGTTTTAATACATATAGCAACGCTGATTGGCACCTTCTCTGTAACCTACAGTTGTAGGGAGTTCTCTGAGGCACTGAAAAGTTATGTGACTGTCATCAACCTAGGTCTTCAAGGCTTTGAGGCCAGTTCTCTATCCATGATAGTCTATTGCCTCTCCTGCTCCATTTTTTATGGTCAATGTCAAAAGCCTCAGAACCCATATCTGTAAGGGATGACAGAATAGAGATAATCTCTAAGATCTCATTCTAATGTCCACGAATGTCAGTTATTTCCATATTCCTAATAATTTATATGACTATTTAGTCCTTAAATGGATAATTTCACTTGAAATCTTAATTCTAATAACAAAATGAAGTCCCATTCCAGTTAAATGTAATTCTGTATCTCTAAGAAGTTGGCAGAAATACCAGGAGGGTGAGCATCTTTTCCTAAAGGCTAGTATCATGCTTCATAAATGGTGGTTGTTCTCTCTATTGTAAATTCTATATCAGATGGGGTATAGTATCTACTATCCTAGGAATTCTCCATTATTCTTAAGTCTCTCCTTTATTTCTCTCCAGGAGGTAGAAACATGGAATTCAAACAATGGAACTAGGGTACAGTGATTAAAGTATCATCTCTAGAGTCAGAAAACTCGGTTTCATATTCTGCCCTTGGTACTAAACCTGTGTAACCTTGAACACGCAATTAAACTTCCTATTGCTCAGTATTCTCCTCTGTAAAAGGAGGGGGTTATACTAGATGACCTTTAAGGTTCCTCCCAGTGTTTTCCATAATATAAGAACATAGTGACATGTACATAACTAGATGTGGATTTTATAAACTTTATCAATTAACAAGTCCCTGATTTCTCCTTTTCTGTTGTCTCTTGAGACAGGAGAGAAAGGAATGAATAGAAAGAAAGAAATGAAAAATAGAAAGACATGAAGAGACAAAGGGCAGGTAAAATCTTAGACAGTTATGTGGCTAAGTTAGTTTGAGTACCTTCTCCAAGTATTTTCTGAGTGGTAAATCAAAGTTTTTAGTCAAAAGTTCCTTCTGCTAAGGTGCCATAGAGAAGGGCTTGGATTCCAGAAGCAGGAATCTTTTGAAATACTCCTTTTCCGTCAGAGACAGACAATTTGAACCACATAGACCTGACTATGATTTTTTTCCCCTGCAGTAATTTCCATTCAGACTCCAAGAAACTTTATATTCCTGTTTATAGAGGAGCTTACATGACCTTGATCTCCCTTTGGAATCTATTCCCTGCTGTTTAGGGAGGCTGATGAAAAAAGGCACCAATTATCTCAATGTCTCTACTTTCTTTTTAATAGCATTTCATTTTCCCCCAATTATATGTAAAGACAATTTTTTAGAATTGATTTTTTACAAGATTTTGAGTTCCAAATTCTTCTCCTCCCCCCTCTTCCTTGCTAAAATAGTAAGCAATTTGATATAGATTATATATGTGGAATCATATAAAACATATTTCAATATTAGTCATAGTTGTGAAAGAAGAAATAAATCAAAAGGAAAACACATACAAATACACACACACCATAAAAATAAAGTGAAAAAACTATGCTTCAGTCTGCCTTCAGAGTCCATCAATTCTTTATCTGAACGTGGATACATTTTCCTTCTTGAGTCCTTTGTAATTGTCTTGCATCATGGTCTTAACTGAGAATAACTAAGAATTCAAAGCTGATCATCACACAATGTTGCCATTACCATGTACAGGGTTTTCCTGGTTTTGCTCATTTCACTTTGCATTCGATCATAGAGGTCTTTCTAGGCTTTTCTGAAATCTGTCTTTTCTTATTTAACAATAGTATATCATTACATTCATATACTGATATTCCCCAATTGATGGGCATTCCCTCAATTTCCATTTTTTTTCCACCATGAAAAGAATTGCTATAAATATTGTTGACATACATATATATGTATATGTATATATACATATACATATATATATATACATATACATATATATATATATATATATATATATAGGTCCTTCCCCCTTTTTATGATCTTTGTGGGATCCAGACATAATAGTGGTATCATTGGATCAAAGGGTATGTATGCACAGTTTGGTTGCCCTTTAGGCATAGCTCCAATTGCTCTCCAGACTGATTATATCAGGTCACAAGCCCACCAACAGTGTCTTAGTGTCTCAATTGTCCCACATCCTTTCCAGCATTTGTCATTTTCCTTTTTTTTGTCACATTAGCCAATCTGATAGCTGTGACATGGTACCTCAGAGTCATTTTATTTTGCATTTCTCTAATCAAAAGTGATTTAGAGCACTTCTTTATGTGATTATAGATAGCTTTGGTTTCTTCATCTGTAAATTGTCTGTTCATATTCTTTGACTATTAATCAATTGAGGAATGGATTGTATTCTTACAAACTTGACCCAGTTCCCTATATTTTTTGAGAAGTGAGGCCTTTATCAGAGACACTGGTTATAAAGATTGTTTCCCAACTTCCTGCATTCCTTCTAATCTTGGTTACATTGGTTTTGTTTGTGCAAAAGCTTTTTAACTTAATATAATCAAAATTATCTATTTCACTTATCATATTTTTCTCTGTTATTTGGTTATGAATTCTTCCCTTTTCTGTAGATATCACGGGTGGACTAATCCTTGCTTTTCTAATCTGCTCATGGTTTCACCCATTATGTCTAAATCATGTACCCATTTTGACCTTATCTTGGTACATAGTATGAGATGTTGGTATGTACCAAGTTTATGTCTTCTTGTTTTCCAGTTTTCTGAGCAGTTTTTGTCAAATAGTGACTTCTTTTCCCAGAGACTGGGGTCTTTGGGTCTATGAAAAACTACGTTGGCCATTGTCATTTTCTATTGTGTCTGTGTACCTATTCTATTACAATGATTTACCACTATATTTCTTAGCCAATACCAGAGTTTTCATGATTACTGCTTTACAATATAGTTTGAGATGTAGTATTGCCAAGCTATCTTCCTTTACATTTCTTTTCACTAATTCCCTTAATATTTTTGATCTTTTGCTCTTCCAGATGAATTTTGTTGTTTCTTTTAGCTCTATCAAATAAAGTCTTTCGTTGTTTGATCAGCACAGCACTGAATAAGTTGCCTTTGTTATCATATTGGCTCAGTCTACTCAAGAGCAATTGTTATTTTTTCCAACTCTTTAGATCTGCCTTTGTGTGCAGTGCTTTGTAGTTGTATTCAGATAGTTCTTGTGTTTGTAGACTCCCAAGTATTTTATATTACTTATAGTTATTTTAAATGAAATTCCTCTATCTCATGCTGCTAGCCTTGTTGGTCACATATAGAAATGCTGATGATTTATGTGGGTTTATTTTGTATTCTACAACTTTGGTGAAGTTGTCTAGAATTCTCTAAGTATACCACCATATTGTTTGCAAAGAATTATAGTTTTGTTTCCTCATTTTCTTTTCTAATTCTTCCAATTTCTTTTTTCTCTTATTGCTATAGTTAACATTTCTAGTACTATATTGAATAATAATGGTTATAATGGGCATCACTGGTCCTGTTGGGAGGCCTTCTAGCCCATCCCCATTACAGGTATATTTTGCTGATGGTTTTAGATAGATGTTGCTTTTTTTTTAAGGAATGCTCTGTTTGTTCCTATGCTCTCTAGGGTCTTTGACAGGAATGGGTGTTGTATTTTGTCAAAAGCTTTTTCAGCATCTATTGAGATAATCACGTGATTTCTGTTTGATTCGTTATCAATATAATCAATTATGTTGATAGTTTTCCTAATATTAAGCCAACCCTGCATTCCTGGTATAATCTTACCTCATCATAGTATATGATCCTTTTGATATACTGCTCTAATCTCCTTGCTAGTATTTTATTTAAAAATTTTGCATCAATAAAGATTATGGAAATTGGTCTATAGTGTTTGTCCTCTATCTTAGCTCTTCCTGATTTAGGTATAAGGACCATATTTGTGTCATAAAAAGAATTTGGTAGGATTTCCTCTTTGCTATTTTCCCAAATAGTTTATATAGAATTGGAATTTATTGTCCTTTAAGTGTTTGGTAGAATTCAATTTTGAACTCATCTGGCCCTGGGAATTTTTTTCCCAGGGAGTTCATCAATAGCTTGTTCAATTCCTTTTTCTAAGATAGGATTATTTTCCCTTCCTTCTCCCTAGTGCTAGAAGTCCTGCTGGTCTATACAGAGTGTACCAGTCTTGTTCCACAAGATGGGGTTTGGTAAAGTTGTCAAAAATAAGACCTACTTCAAGAGGTACCAAGTGCAATTCCAGAGAAGGCAAAAGGGAAAAATAGATTATTATGCATAGAAATGTTTAGTAATTCAAGATAAAAACAAGTATAGCACACCAAAATACAGAATTATAGTCTGGGTCTATCTGCCAGGTTGTTTACACCCACATAAAAGGGCATATGATTGTCTGTGCAGTTTATGCTCATAAGTTAGCAAAGTATGGTGTGAAGGTTGGCCTGACAAATTATTCTTCCAGTTAACATATAAGCCTCCTGCTGGCCCACAGGCTTCTTAACAGATTTGGCATGGACAAGATCTATAAAACTCAGGTGAACGAGATTAGAGATGAGTACAATGTGGAAGGCATTGATGGTCAGCCTGGTGCTTTCACAAACTACCTGGATGCAGGTCTTGCCAGAACTACTATTGGATACAAAGTCTTTGGGGACCTTACAGGAACTGTGGATAGTAGTTTATCCATTCCTTGCAGTACCAAATGCTTCCCTAGGTATGATTCAGAAAGCAAGGATTCAATGCATGATAAACACATGGTGGGCCAAAATGCTACAGATTGTATGCATTATTTCATGAAAGAAGATGAAGATGCTTATAAAAAAACAATTCTTACAGTCCATAAAGAATGATATAACCCTCAACCTGACGGAGGAAATGTATAAAAAAGTTCATGTTGGTATACAGAAGAATTTGGTATGTGAAAAGAAACCCAAGAGGGAAGTTAAAAAGATGGAACCACCCCAAAATGTCCTTTGCTCAGATGAAAGACTGGGTTGCTCAGAAAATGGAGAGCTTCCTCAGCACCCAGGAGCTGGCAGCTCATAGTTAAAGCATCAAAATCTGTAATTTTCTATGATTTTCAGATTAAGATAATAAACTTATTGAATATCAGAAAAAATGGGATAATTTAGGCATTCTATTTCCTTTCATGCTAATCTGGACAATTCATATTTTTGTAAATATCCATCAATATTGCTCAGGTTGCCAGATTTATTGGCATAAAATTGGGCAAAGTATTTCCTGATTGCTTTAATATCTTCTTCACTGGTGTTGATTTCCCCTTTTTCATTTTTAATACTGGATTTTTTATTTTCATCTGTATTTAAATCAAATTAACCAATAGCATACTTATATTGTTGTTGGTTTTTTTTTTTTTTAGAAAACCAGCTCATAGTTTTATTTATTACCTTAATGTTTTCCTTACTTTCAATTTGAGTAATCTTACCCTTTAGTTTTCAGGATTTCCAATTTGGTACTCAGTTGAGGATTTTTAGTTTGTTCTTTTTCTTTGTTTTTTTTTTTATTTTATTTTATTTTTTTAGTTGCATGGCCAGTTCATTGATATGCACTTTTCTCTATTTTGTTGATGTAAGAATTTAGAGAAATAAATGTTCCTTTAAGTAGTGCTTCAGCTATATCACATACATTTTGGTACGTTTTCACATTGTTGCCATTCCTCCTCTTTCTTTCTTGAGTTATTTGTAATAACATAGAGATTTGTGAGGTTGAGATTTACTGTCATCCTGCTTTATTCCATTTTCAATAACAACAGCACTTCGCTTTACTGTGCCTGTATCCAAGATAGTTCCAGCTTTGCTTCTGGGGGCATTTTCTTTGTGTCTACAATGTATTCATTCAGGTGATTTATTTTTATCCATGGCATTTGCTTATCTTTAAAGTGTTTTTTTTTTCTACTTTCTCATTTCTGTGTTTACTTTTCTGTAAGGCAACAGTCACTGGAGATTTAATTTGTGTGTTTATGTTTTTTCACTCTTTGCTTTTACTTCTTGCTAGTGTTTAGGGGGATATTAAGGGATGAGGCTCTTTATGATTGCTTATTCCGTTATCATACTGAAAATCCACCTATATGCTTTTCCTTTAAATGTTTATGGTATCATAGATTTGGAGTAGGAAGAGACCTCAGAGGCTACCTACTCTAAGCTGACACCCTCATTTTAAACTTAAGGACCTCTGAACCAAAGAGTAGCTTAGCCTGGATAACATAAGTTTTAAGCAGGAGACTCAGGATTTGAACCCAATTTTCCTCACCCAAATCCAGTGTAGTGTGTCACTCTGCTTTGTGGCTGTAATGCTCTCCTCCCCTCCACCCCCTTAATTGGTTAAATTTATAACCATCCTTTTCAAACAAAGCTGAAATGTCACTTTATTGAAAACTTAAATGAGCTTTCTTATTTGTATGAGTTTCCCCTACAGATTTTCTATAGCTTTTGTTTTCTGTCTGTACAATGTAGTTGTTATGAACATGTATTTTCTTTCTTGCTTATTCTCTACTAGATTATAAGCTCCATGGAGACAGTGACCATGTCTTACCTAAAATTTTTATGTCCTTGAGCTCTAAGCTTAGTGCTTGATGCACAGTGGGTTCTTAACAAATGTTCATTAAATTTAACGGTAATTTGTGCTTTGTCTACAGAGAAGGACATTGGTAAGAACTGAGAAGCTAAAGAAAACATGGTAGACCATTTGAGACAGAAGATGAAGAAAGAGAATTGGCGAAGCTGATAATTATATGAAATATGTAAATGGCAGAAAAATGGTTGTGATCAGATAAATCATATTCAAAATCAATACATTAAATTGAAAGCAAGTTTGTATTGTCTTGTGCAGTAAAAACATGTGCTTTTGTGAGGAAAATTATGAGGCAGATAGGGGAAGCATAGAAGAGAAGCAGTTGAATAAACATTAATAAAGGAAGAAATAGGTATGATCTTGTGACAGAAAGTTTTATAGACCACCTGAACAGGAATTTGGAAATGTATGATGAGCAGAGAGAAGATCAGAAATCTTCCAAAGAGTTTTAATCCAAAAGTGATGAGGGACATCCATTAGAAAGTCTCTCTCTGCCCCCAGTAGACCAATTTATTGATTCTTGGTTTGTCTTAATAATAAGTTCATACTTCAAAAGATGAGGAAAGTGAAGTGTATGTCAAATGGAGCAATGACCAATGACAAATGGAGAGAATGCAATAGAAGAATATAGGGGAACATCCCAGAGTCATAAAATAAAAGTATAACAGAAAGGAAATGGCCTTACAACTTAAACCCTTGCAGTGTTTACCACTTGGTGCAAAACTTTTCTCAGGGCTGATTTAACTTCCTTATTCCGCAGGCTATATATCAAAGGGTTCAGGGAAGGGGTGACAATGTTATTCAGTACCTGGATCACAGAGCCCAGCCAAGGAGTAGAAGCAGGTCCAAGATAAATAAGGATTACAGGACCATAGAACAAGAGGATAGAGGTCAGGTGAGCACTGCAGGTTGAGAAGGCTCGCTGTCTGCCCTCTGATGAATGGATTTTTAATATGGAGAGCACTATGTGAATGTAAGAAATAAAAATGAATAAGAAGCATATAAGAGGCATAAGACCAACATTGGTGAAACTCACCATCTGGGCAAGAGAGGTGTCTGCACAAGCCAGGGGCAACACTATGGGAATATCACAGAAGAAATAGTTTACCTCATTGGGACCACAGTAGGGTAATCTGAAAGTGAGAAATGTAAGGACAGTTGAATGAAGACAGCCCCCAATCCAGGTGCCCATGATTAAGATAGCACATATCTCATGGTTCATAATGACTTTATACCTCAGAGGGTGGCAGATAGCCACAAAGCGGTCATATGCCATCACAGTATAGAGGAAACACTCAGTTCCTCCTAAACAATGATAGAAGAATATCTGGGATGCACACCCCTCAAAAGAGATGGCATGGCTATTTCCCATGAGGTAGAACAACATTTTAGGAGAACTTACTGAAGGAAAAAATATGTCAAACACAGACAGATTTGCCAGGAAGAAATACATGGGTGTATGAAGCTGGGAAGAAGAAATAATGGCTGTGAGGATGAGTAAGTTCCCCAACAGGGTGAAGAGGTAGAATGTCAGAAACAGGAGAAAGAGTTCAGTCTCCAGCCCCTCAGTGTGGGGTATTCCCAAAAGAATGAACTCAGCTACTGCTGATTGATTCCTCATCTCCATGAAGGTCTCTCCTAAGAGAATAAGAATAATTATTTGAAATATCACACATAACAACTCAGGGTGAAAGGTTTCCACCCAAATCAATTCTTTATAACAATCAGTCAGAGATGGATGAATTAGAGCAAAGATCGAGTGAACTGAGAGAAAATTAGGATGGCTATATTTTAATTTGTTTTATGCTACAATGGTTTCAAAAGTTTGAAGCCACCAACATACAAAGATAACATTTGTAAGTTTGATTATTTAAATTTATTTTTCACTTATTTGGTTTTGTTAACTTTATTAAATTTTTTATTTAATTTTAAGAAGACAGGGGACCATGTCATTGTGAATTGCTTGTAAGACAATTTCTGGATGATAATTTGTCCACCTGGTGAATTGGTAGAAGGAGTCCTTTTGCTTGGACACTTCATTCATCTGATGTATCTCCAGACTTTTCATTGTGATGTCTGAAAAAATTTTTGTCTATACACATAAATCTCTCTCTTTGGATGATCTTAAGTCTAGGAATAGACATGCAATTCTTTTAGTCACTAAGTGTCAGCTAATGATATATTCAAAAATTGACTAGAATAACATATAGCATAAGATTGACTAGAATAAAATATAGCACAACAGTATTGTCGAATGTTAATAAAAACTTATCAATAGTCTAAAATTTTAGATAATTAAACTTTCAAATGTTGATAGGGGTTTTGGTAAGTTTCTAGCATTTTTACTTCTGAAGTTATTAAGTCTCAACCTTCACTAAGACTTTTGGGACACCCTGCATATTCATGGAATTTTGGAGATAGATTTACCCCTACCTTAATGCCCATATATACCTGCTATGGTGATCTAATTCTCATATTTACTACTTGTGTGACCCCAAATAGATCTTGTCTCTTCTTTGGGCCTCATTGCCTTCATTTGCCAAAGGAAGAAAACCTTAGTTACACTACTTACCTTGTGATGTTTTTCAACTCAACAAAATCAGATGCATTTTTTTGGTGAGGAAATTGTTTTGTAGACCTTGAAGCCCAATATTAATGTGTCATGGTTTTAAAGTTTAAGATCATGCAATCCTGCTGCCTCATTGTGTGGAGTGAGGTATGTGCCGAAGATAACACAAAAGAACTCATTGTCAGATTGTCAGTGTGAGCATTTTCACCTTAGAAATAAAAAATATTCCAAATCAGGACTTGTTTTATTGCTTTCTTGGTTGTCTCTAAACTAAAAAAAGATGAAAAATGTCAATGAAATGAATTAAATTTAAAAGTTGTATATGTTCTGGTCAGTCTAAGCTCAGCCTAAGCATCTATCAACATAGCTTTGGTTAAAATCCACATTTAATTTGTGAGGTTCCATGAGACAAAGGGGAAAGGAGAGAAAACCTGGATGGAGAGAGGAGGTGGTTTGTTTAGGATCACATTTAGCATTCGAACCCAGATTGTCACAATCCCCATCTAATATACTTTTCAGTATAACATGCTGCCTCTTAGAAATAAATGTTACCTTATTATCATTCCTAATGGAGAATTAGATGACTAATAGGGATTAGAATAAATTAATGATTAATTAATTAGATGGCTAACAGAGATTATACACTACAGGAAATAAGGGAAGATGTAAAAAACAATTAGGGACTAAGACTAGTCAGTTCTTAAGTTCCTTTAAAAATCTAAGATTTTATGATTTTAAGGAAATCACACTCAGTTTTATCATATTCCTCCACCACTTGGTGATTTCACCTCCAAAACTTATCATATTGATATTCTTGGGCTTTTCCCTTTTTCTTACCAGGTGTGCTCAAGGAGATTAATGTTATTTTGGTGGTGAGCAGAGGTAAAAAACATGACCAATACTCCCACCCCTCAAAAATGGCATAATGTGTTTCGGAGTCAAAAAGAAATTGGCTGATATTACCAGTTAGTCTGTCTTATCTTCAACATTGCTCTGTTTCATCAGTATAGATAATGGAGAGTTGACTATCCTTTTTCCCTTGACAATTAATTTTTGCAGAAAGGGAAACATTAATATGCTGCTATGTTATGGTATGTAGTATATGGCAGTATATTATACTAATAGATGATAGTTATACCATCCTAGTCTGTTAGCAGTGTGCCTGTCCTCCCCACTGTAAGTTTTCCTGTATAACAGTCATAGGTAATCATAGTTTAAAAATGGCAACCATCCTTAGATAAGGCTTGCCCCAAGAGAAATATGGAAGTACCTTAAGGTAACTTCTTGTACCCCCTACTCTTTGTTTTTTGTTTTTTGTTTCTTTATTAGACTACCTCTCCCAAGCCACTCAGCATCTGTCTTCCAATGCTCACCAAACTCTGCTTTCAGAAAAGGAGTTAAAGAAGCAATTTAAGGTATCATATTGCTTGCCTTCTCAAAGGGGAGGGGGAGGAACTAGAAGAAAAGAGAGAATTTATAACTTAAAATTTTTAAAAAGTGTTAATAATTAAGAAACAAAAAATAAAGAATCCGTCATATCAAGATAGAAAGACTCTTAAGGCTAAATAGAATACCGTTCCCATGGATGCTTACATTGTGACAGGAGGCAATAGTTTAAAGATTTTAACCTCTGATTGTGGACTTTAAGGAATCACCACAGAGGATTTTGGGGAGTAGATACCCCTAGTATATGTGATTGGCTCTGACCTATCTTTATTAAAAATCCAGCTTATTTTATGTTAAATCAATTAAGCCTCAGGAGATTATGCTTTTAGCTTGGGAAGGGACAGGTAGAAGAAAAAGAAAGACTCTTTCTCCCTTTCAAGAAACATTTAAAAAGCCAGATTAGTACAACAAGTCTGGGCCATGTCAATCAAGAGCAAATTTATGCATGGGGAGGGGGAACAAACAACTATCAATGACCCAAAAAGAAAAAAAAAACTTACTGGATTTGGAGTCAGAGGATGTGGGTGGAAACCTAAGATCTCCTCTTCCTATATGACCTTGGGCAAGTCACCTCACCTTTGTTTCCTCATCTGAAAAATTGAAGGGTTTAGAAAGTGATTTATAAAGTTCCTTAAGATTTTGATCTTAAAATTCTATAATAAAATGACTAATCAAGTTGCATATGTATGAATGGAAGGAAGAAGGGAGGGATGGAGGTAGACAGAGAGAGACAGAGAGAGAGAGAGAGAGAGAGAGAGAGAGAGAGAGAGAGAGAATTAAACTGAGTCTGGTGTTCTTTGGAAGTTTGTAAAGCCTCCTTTTGTACCTCCATGGCCTCCATCATTACAACCAGGCTAAAGTTACTGAAAGCTCTAGGTTATACTAATTCAGTGAAAAACTGACTTTCAAGCATACTTGTTGAAATGAACAGAGCTGATCAGAAAATGTGACTTTCAAACACAAGAATCAAGAGAAACATGAAAGGTAAACAGGAAAAAAAATCATAACGGACTTACTGAAGTTGAACTGTTTATATTCTTACATGGAAAGATCATATTTGTAACTCTAGAGATATTTCTCAGTATTAGGGTAGTTGGAGGGATTATATACATATATACAGCTGGGAGGGAAACAGCTGTTTGTCTCCCAGCTTCATGTCATTTTTTTTCTTCCTCTTATTAAAGGGGCCATGCCTTGGCTACTTCTTAAATAAACCTATTCAATAAATGGGTGTTACTCCACCCTAAGTGAGTACTTGCATTGACCTTGACCTAAAGGGGCCAAGGTCTCCCAGTGCATCCAGGGTCATCTCCAGTCATCCTGAGGAATATGAGGTCACTAGATTCAGATGGCTCTGGAGGAGAAGTGAGGTTGGGGATCTTGCACAGCCCTCCCTCACTCAAAACAAAGTCAAGTGCAAGTCATATCATCATTTCTCTGATGCTATGGTCTTCCTTGGGAATGGAGGATAAACACAACAACAAAAGCAAAGTATTGATTTATAAAAACTAAGGCATCTTTAAGAGGCTTTTACTTTTTAACCTTTCATCTAAGACTATGTCCCCATTAAAGGGAGAGCTTCCTTCTGTGATCAAGTTGCAGAAACATTTTTCTTTCAAGAATTTTGGAATTCTGTTTTACAGATGTCAGTCATTCTGTCTATGCTGTGACCTATGGATCATTACATCTACTCTTCCCTTAAAATTCCTTTCTATTCTCTCCTGTATTTCTTTTAACTGAACTGTCTCATTTGTGAGAGTGGAACACGTCTGCCCTAAATAAGAATCAAATAGGAATATATAACATTTTATACAGCTAGATTTAGATAGTAGGTCTTTAATATATTTTGGAAGTGATTGTTTTTACCCAATATGTATTTTATTAATAAAACAATGAGACTTCCTTGCTTTGATAATGCCCTCATTTTCTTTCTTCTAGTTGGTGGGAGTCACAGAGGAGATAAAGAAAGAATGAATGAAAGTAGAGAGGGAAAGGTAATGAAGGGAGAAATAAAACAGGAGAGAGAGACAATGAGCATGCAAAATAGAAGATACTTACAAGACTGAGCAATAACATTTTTTATAGCTTGAGTAAATGTGTCTCATTCTTCTACAAATTTCTCCAGATGAAGAATGAACCGTTTTGGTTCTGACTTGTCCCTACTAAGGTACCACGGACATGGGCTGGACTTTGTAAGCAGGAAACTTTATAGTCTTCATAGTCAGGGACATGCTCAGGTTATAAGACACAAACTCTATTGTGCTTCTCTGCCTTTCTGTAGTTTCCTCCCAGATTACAGGAGTCTTGGCATTTCCCCCATATCTAAGGTCTTAGATATTCTTGATGTCCCCTTGGAGCCAATTTTCAGTTATACCTCTGACTCTTCAGAGATCCTGATGAGCAGAGGGAGCAGCAATTATCCTAGGGCTCACTCCCTTTTCTTCTTGGCACAGTTCTAACAATATGGAGAGGTGGGGTATTTTGTCTAAGGCCATTTTCCTAACACCTGTGTGGAACAAGTGAATGGGGTGGAATGCAATGAATTCTGGGGAAATATTCTCTTCAGATAAAGTAACCTCAGAAGTCAAAGTAATAAAGCTAAAGGTGATAGAATTAATAGAGTGCTGGACCTGGAGTCAGGAAGACCTGAGTTCAAAACTGGCTTCAGACACTATCTGTGTGACCCTGGACAAGTCACTTTTTCCTGTTTGCCTCACTTTCCTCATCTGAAAATGAAGTAAAGAAGGATCCAGTATCTTTGCCCAGAAAACCCCAAATGAAATCCCAAAAAGTCAGACACAACTGGAATGACTAACAATAGCAAATCAAAACTCTAAGGCTGTATTTTATTTCTCTCCTTATTGACAACATATTGATGAGCATGACTGATTCTATCTTCAAGGAAGCATCCACTATATTAGAGATTTACTGCCAACATGACATTCCAATGAAACTAATCAGGGACAAATGCACTTTTTCTATAGGAACAAATCTGACCTTTGGCAATTCCTTTGAAGTGTTGGCAAGTACTCAGGTGTGACATTCTTCCCTCATTTGCATTCTAATGTGTAATGCTGTTGACTGGCAATGTAATCTAAGTGGGCCTAAAAGGCAATAAACATCCAAGGTATATTTTAAGAAGCTTAGCTACTAACCCAAGACATATTCCTTATTGAACAAATAAATTTTTTTCTTTCAGTCTGCACATCTATATTTTGACTCCCAAGTCTTGTTGATGGGCAAGATTATTCCTGGATTCTCAAGGAACCCAGAATGAGAAACTCTCACAATGCCTATATCCTATAAAAATGGTTTGAGTTATTTCCCTCGTAATATTTTACTCAGAGATGCTTAAATAAAAAGTTGATTAGCTATTCATATGCCCATTTAAATGAAATTTTATCTTTTTGACTTTTGTACTTTGCTATCCTATAAAACTCAGAATCATCTGACAAGTTCACTAATTTACTTTACAGTCTGAAATTCCAGATACTTCTCTTTAAAATATATCAGTGAAATTTTTGTGTCTAGACTCCCATGCCATGGAAGTCCATGGTAACCTTTGGACAGTCTTGTTTCTTCTATTGGCTTGTATTCCATGAAACCAGAAGCCTAGGAAAATTCCTGCATACCGCCTCTCTATACATTGACATCAACCCTTTATTCACCAGTGTAGGAAGAATTTTTGTGTGGAGGCTGCCATGCTGTCAGTCAATTAATCAATAAATATTTATTGATATTTACTTTTCAGGCTCCATGCTAAGTGTTTAGGATACAAAAAGAGTGAAAAGACAGTAATTAGCCTCAAGGAGCTCACAATGCAACAGAGGAGACAATATGCAAACAAATAAGTACAAACTAACCATATAAAAAACCTGATTTTATTTTGAGTTTGAGTTTAGGTATAATTGTATGCAGTGAAATGCAACAGGCTGTTCAGAGGTAATGTGATCCTGAACTGGTACAGGGGGAGGTTTGCTTCTAGAAAAAAGCTGAGACGACAATCTTGACATCAGTCCAAAGTGAGATCCTCCTGGCTTAGTTTCCCCATGGTGTTCCTATGAAAATGAATCTTTCCCATTTGGTTATTTGAGTCTGGCTATGAGGTAGAATTGTCACTGTATGGTTAACTGGTTAACCTGAACTGGTTAACATGGTTAACCTAAAATCAAACAGAGGTGAGGATAATAATCGTGTCCCTGATTTTTCCTCCTATAGAAAATTTCTATCACCAGAGGAAGTGGTCAGTAAATGTATGAGCATAAGGTCAATATGTTTTGTTTTGTTTTGATCTTAACTTGTAGTCATTCCATGGCCTAAGCAAGAGTTAAATTTATACTTAGACTTATCCCCTGTATAAGATTCAATTTCTGAAATATCTCGTTCAGTCAGAATGATAAAGATAATGAGAGAAGGGTAAACAGGCTTGTGAAATAGAGACTGAATCTAATGAGTCATGAGAGTAAAGTAAGGAACTCCTTTTGCTTTTGTTTAAGGAATAGGATTTCAGTATGGTTCAAAGATAAAATAAAGTCTTTAATGTTTCAAAATTATCTAAGAATAATTGGATATACAACTGGTTACCCTCAATTAATAGTTGTCATTCTATTAACTACTTAAACTCAGAAACATCTTTAGTTTGATTTGGGAAAAAGAATTTCAGTGCAATCAATTTGCTTAAAGGAAATAATTTATGGTATAAAAACACAAACGTGTTACTATAAACAACTTATTTATATGCAGTGTTTTGGAATTAATTACTTAAAGTGTCCTCCCAAATCTTTTATTATAGTTGGAGTAAAGTTAGCCTCTTGTAAGCAAATTCATTCATAACTATTAAACCCAGAGGTGGAAATCTTCTAAATGTTTCTTTGTTTTCACCCATTCTGACATCAATTTTAATTCTCCTTATATTTGGACCCTACATGTTGAGTTTCCTGTCAGATTTATGTCTTCTAGATTACAGACCATTCACTCACATTTGGTAGCATACCCACCCATCATCCTCTGGATGTGGTCTATGCTTGGTTGCAATCAACCTCCTAACTGGGACCCATTGATATAAGGACAGCTCTATGCCTCTTTTCAGCCTGAGGAAGCTACAGAAATCAAGACCTTCATTGCTTTTCAGAAATAAATTTGGGCCCCAGCACTTTGAGGGAGGAATTACGGAATCTTAATAAAGCTGCCCCCAACACCAATATTCTAACTTCTTTTTGAGCCTCACTGAACAAATACACTTTGGCTTTAACCACATACATGCATTCCAGACCCAATATCCCAAATACACCTTACTAAAGCAGCAGGCATGGCCATGTGATGGAATCCTAGTCACTGCCTCTACCTTGCCACTGCCCCCAGACCCAATTATCATATTTCCCATAAAAGCAGTAGATGTATACAGGAAAATTCATATTTCTCACAGAAACAAGAGATATATCCATGCACTCAACTACAACCACATTTCTATAATGTCATGCAGGACCATATTGGCCAAACAATCAGAAAGCAGCCCCACCAGGATGCCAGAGTAGGATGACGACCCCCCAAAATAAAAGAGACTTTCCCTAAATAAGTACCTGTTCAATAATAGCAAATGCTGTCCTTAGGATGAATTTATGATATAGAGAGGCTTATTATAATATCATTATCATACACACATGCACCTCCCCCCAAAAAGGGCTTTTTTGTATGCATTATGGGAAATCTCAAGTGTAGTTCTCATAAGGTTGGATCTCCTCCCCTATTGCCTAATCCTTTCACAAATCCCCTCTGCCTTTTAATATTCATGCTTTCTATTGCATAATAAGCGTCACATACCCTATAAAATTTCCTATTCTGCCTTACTATAACTACAGATTCCTTCTTGGAACTCAGCCCATTTCTGAGAGGTTTTATGCTCAGTGATGCCTTTGCTTGTTAGAGATGACCTGAGTCTGTGAATTCTTTGGAGATGAACCTCACAAGACACCATGGTACTGCAACAAGTTGAAGAGGGAGTATACCAGGGTGGTAGCAATATCAGAAGAGAAGGGAGCCTGAGGGCCTGGAAGGAAAATGATGCTTCTCCAGTAATAAGGAATTTATAAAGGAGGAGGGTTTAGGGGGAAAGATAATAAGTTCAGTTTTAGACATGTTGAGCTCAAGACATATAATGAATATCTAGTTCAAGATATCTGAAAGGAAATCAGAGAAGATAGATTAGAGGTCAGGAGAGAAGTTAGGTCAAGATAGGTAGATTTGAGACTCATCCACACATGAAAACTGATGAAATCACTTTTGTGATACCTTTCAGCCTATTTACTCAACCTCATATTTAATTTTTTCATCCTAAGTTTTAGAATAATGCAGAGGCATAATTAGATGGTTTCTTATTAAATTAAAAAATTATAACCTTTTTTCATTAACTACTTATTTGGTTTCACTCCCATCCCAGTACATTAAATATTATTTATTGAATAAACTTAAGAAACATCTTCTACTAATAGTAGTTACTCATATGTGGTCTATTTATAGCTGAAATTAAAAGTAAAGACATAGATAATTATTTACAGTATTCTGGCTGTGAAAGAAATTCATTTAGAATAACTTAAAACCACCAATATAAAATTAGGTGACTACATTTCAAGAAAAAACTGTTTCATCACTGTGTTTACTCTGTCATGATTAAAGTTGCTCAAGAATCTTCTTCATATATTGGTTAACTTGTTTTTCTTAGGAAATGACCTAGATTAGGCCGTTTTCTTTGATATTTCCGCTGATCCTTACAACAATCTTGTCTGGGAGGTTCCATTATTATCTCCATTTTATAAGGCTAATAGGTTAGGGAACTTGCCCAGGGTCATTTAACTAATGTGTTAAAGTTAATGACTCCCTGCTCATCTGAATGCAGTGAGTAGCCAGGAGTGATTTGTGGCGACCAAAGTTCATTGTTACTACCAGTAAGAAGGGGGAAGAAAGCCTGAGGGTCAGAGTGGAGTGGAAGTTTTGTTTTCTTTTTCAGTGACTAACTTTTTTGAAATAAATTAGTCTGGTATTTAGATGACAGATGTCTATTCCATCACCTAACGCTGCATGTGAAAACTTTCTATTATTTATTAAATAAACTTAGGAAGCATTTTTTACTAATAGCAGTAACTGATATGTGGTTTATTTAGAGCTGAAATTAAAGGTCAAGACATAGCCAATTATTTACAGTATTCTGGCTGTGAAAGAAATTCATTTAGAATAACTTAAAACCACTAATATAAAATTAGGTGTCTATACTTCAAGGAAAAACAGTTTCATCACTTTAACGTTTGTGCTTTCTCTACAGAGAAGAACATTGGTAAGGACTGAAAGTTAAAGAAAAGTTGCTAGACTATTTGAGATAGGAGATGAAGAAAGAGAATTTGGAGAGGTGATACCTATATGAAATATGTAAATGGAATTAAAGAAAAATCAAATGCATATCCTCAAAAGTCTATAAAACATATGCATAGCACAGTGCATGCCACATAGTAAACAACTTATAAATGGTTTTTTTACTGTATCATATACAGTTCTTAATGCAAAATGGTGAATTTAACTTCAAATGTTGGCTGGATGGCCAAAACAGGCTATGACCAGATAAATCTTACTCAGAATGAATGTGTTCGTTCGTCCTTGATTGCCAAAGAAGACCATCCCATCAGAGAAATAATGACATGATTTGCACTTGACTTTGTTTTGAGAGAGAGAGAGAGAGAGCTGTACAGATCACCAGCCTCACTTCTCCTCCAGAACCATCTGAATCCATGATCAGATATTCATCAGGATGACTGCAGATGAATCAGGATGAGGCAGTTGGGGTTAAGTGACTTGCCCAAGGTCACACAGCTAGTGAGTGTCAAGTGTCTGAGGTGAGATTTGAACTCAGGTCGTCCTGACTCCTGCACTGGTGCTCTATTCACTGCACCACTTAGCTGCCCTATTCAAAATGAATACATTAGATTTAAAGGGAGTATGTATTAAGCCTTGTGCATTAAAAACATGCACTTTTTTGAGGAAAACTGTGAGGCAGATAGGGGAAGCATAGAAGAGAAGCATTTGAATAACCATTAATAGAGGAAGAAATAGGGATGATCTTGTGATGGGAATGTTTTATAGCCCACCTGAACATGAATTTAGAAATGTATGATGAGCAGGAAGAAGATCAGATATCTTTTTTTTTTTATTTAACTTTTAACATTTATTTTCACAAAATTTTGGGTTACAAATTTTCTCCCCTTTTATCCCCTCCCCCCCCCAAACCCAAGCATTCTAATTGCCCCTGTGACCAATCTGCTCTCTCTTCTATCCTCCCTCTCTGCCCTTGTCTCCTTCTTCTCTTTTGTCCTGTAGGGCCAGATAGCTTTCTTTACCCCTTAACCTGTATTTCTTATTTCCTAGTGGTAAGAACATTACAGTTGATCCTAACACTTTGAGTTCCAACTTCTTTAGCTCCCTCCCTCTCCACCCCTTCCCTTTGGAAGACAAGCAATTCAATATAGGCCAAATCTGTTTAGTGTTGCAAATGATTTCCATACTAGTTGTGTTGTATAGGACTAACTATATTTCCCTCCATCCTATCCTGTCCCCCATTACTTCTATTCTCTTATGATCCTTTCCCTCCCCATGAGTGTCGACCTCGGATTGCATTCTCCTCCCCATGCCCTCCCCTCCATCCTCCCCCCCACCCTGCTTGTGCCCTTGTCCCCCACTCTCCTGTATTGTGAGATAGGTTTTCCTATCAAAATGAGTGTGCATTTTATTCTTTCCTTTAGTGGAATGTGATGAGAGTAGACTTCATGTTTTTCTTTCACCTCCCCTCTTTATCCCTCCACCAAAAAGTCTTTTGCTTGCCTCTTTTATGAGAGATAATTTGCCCCATTCCATTTCTCCCTTTCTCCTCCCAATATTTCTCTCTCACTGCTTGATTTCATTTTTTTTTTAAGATATGATCCCATCCTTTTCAATTCACTCTGTGCACTCTGTCTCTATGTATGTGTGCGTGTGTGCATGTGTGTGTGTGTACTCCCACCCAGTACCCAGATACTGAAATGTTTCAAGAGTTACAAATATTGTCTTTCCAAGTAGGAATGTAACCAGTTCAGCTTTAGTAAGTCCCTTATGACTTCTCTTTGCTGTTCACCTTTTCATGGTTCTCTTCATTCTTGTGTTTGAAAGTCAAATTTTCTTTTCAGCTCTGGTCTTTTCATCAAGAAAATTTGAAAATCCTCTATTTCATTGAAAGACCATTTTTTCCCCTCAAGTATTATACTCAGTTTTGCTGGGTAGGTGATTCTTGGTTTTAGTCCTAGTTCCTTTGACTTCTGGAATATCCTATTCCATGCCCTTTGATCCCTTAATGTAGAGGGTGCTAGATCTTGTGTTATCCTGATTGTATTTCCACAATACTTGAATTGTTTCTTTCTAGCTGCTTGCAATATTTTCTCTTTCACCTGGGAATTCTGGAATTTGGCCACAATGTTCCTAGGAGTTTCTCTTTTTGGATCTCTTTCATGCGATGTTCTGTGGATTCCTTGAATATTTATTTTGCCCTCTGGTTCTAGAATCTCAGGGCAGTTTTCCTTGATAATTTCATGGAAGATGATGTCTAGGCTCTTCTTTTGATCATGGTTTTCAGGTAGTCCCAGAATTTTTACATTGTCTCTCCTGAATCTATTTTCCAGGTCAGTTGTTTTTCCAATAAGATATTTCACATTATCTTCCATTTTTCCAGTCTTCTCGCTATGTTCTGTGATATCTGTCTTTCTCACAAAGTCCTTAGCATCCATCTGTTCCATTCTAGTTTTGAAAGAACTATTTTCTTCAGTGAGCTTTTGAATCTCCTTTTCCATTTGGCTAATTCTGCTTTTGAAAGCATTCTTCTCCTCATTGGCTTTTTGAACCTCTTTTGCCAATTGAGTTAGGCTCGTTTTCAAGGTGTTAATTTCTTCAACATTTTTTTGGTTCTCCTTTAGCAGGGAGCTGATCTGCTTTTCATGCTTCTCTTTCATCCCTCTCATTTCTCTTCCCAGTTTTTCCTCCACCTCTCTAACTTGATTTTCAAAATTCTTTTTGAGCTCTTCCATGGCCTGAGCCCATTGGGTGGGCTGGGACACAGAATCCTTGATTTCTGTGTCTTTGCCTGATGGTAAGCATTGTTCTTCCTCGTCAGAAAGGAAGGGAAGAAATGTCTGTTCTCCAAGGAAGTAGCCTTCAATAGTTTTATTTCTTTTCCCTTTTCTGGGCATTCTCCCCAGCCAGTGACTTGACCTCTGAATATTCTCCTCACACCCACCTCACCTCCTGGTCCTCCCAGCCAGCGTTTGGGGACTGAGATTCAAATGCTGCTTCCCGCCTTAGGGCTTTTGGCGGGGGCAGGGCTGCTATTCAGTGTGAGAATTAAGTTCAGGTGCTCAGGTAGGGGCAGGGCCGCCTCTCAGGCTCAGTTCCCTCAGGGGGTTTATGCACAGACCTTCCACAATGGATCCAGGCTCCCGCCTGCTTGGGGAGCCCCTGTCTGCAGCCGCCTCTCAGCTTCTACCTCCCGGGAGGGGGGGCCCGAGCCATGGGGGCACCCCACTCCCCTCTCGACCCGCCAAAGAGACTCTCTCACTGACCCCCATCACCTGTGGGTGGAGGGACTTGTGTGGCCGCTGGAGATCTCGTCCCTGAAGCCTGCTCGGGTCTGTTTCTCTTGGTGCTGTGGCCGCCGCAGGTCTGGGCTGGGCTCCGCGTCTGCAGCGCGACGGACCTTTTGCGAGAGGTTTGCAGGTCCCTTTGTGGGTGGAGGGACCCGCGTGGCTGCTGGAGATCCCGTCCCCGTAGCCCGCTCAGATCTTTTCCTCATGGTGTCGCAGCTGCTGCAGGGCTGCCCTCTGCTCCCAGTCCCGGCGCCCAGTCCACAGTGCGAAGGACCCCCCGCGAGAGGTTTGCAGGTCTCTCCGGAACAGAAATCTCCCTCGCTCCAATATTCCGTGGCCTCTAGGTGCAGAATTCACCATGAGTTGGTCCCCTCTAGCCGTTCTGTGGGTTGTGGGTTCGGAGCTATGTGTATGTGCGTCTTTCTACTCCGCCATCTTGCGATCAGATATCTTTCACAGAGTTTTTAACCCTATCGTGATGAGGGACTTCCACGAGAACTCCATCAATTGAAAGTCTCTCTCTGCCCCTAGTAGACCAATTTATTGATTCTTGGTTTGTGTTAATAATAAATTCACTCTTCAAAGGAAGAAGAAAATGAAGTTGGAGACTGTCATTTCATATTTCATACATGATTCTATTTGTAAGGAAAAGTAAATGAAATCTTGAGGAATCTGAAGTGACTACTACATCTTAGTGTTTGTGATTGGTAAGAAATTAGCTAAGCATAGCCATGCTTACACCTTTGATCATGAAAAAAACATATCAGAGAGTTTAAAGAAAGGCACTGTGGCCTGTATCATATGGAGGGTCAATGGCCAAAGAGAAATGCAATACTCTGAAGAATGAAATTCTAACACCAACTTCTGCATGAACCCTGAGAGAAATGATTATTAGCAATCAATCAATGACTTGAGGGATATTCAAATATTCCCCTTTTTCTATTATCCTTTTTTCAAGACTCCAGTCTCTGAAGATTGAGCTGAACTTCTCTATCCAACCACATCCAACTTTACTAGAAATCTCTAGCCTAACATGAATTCCATTCAGTCAAACTTGGGTAGAGATTCTTTTGTCTAGATTGCCCAAGGCTGAGGGTAGACTGGGTATAGGAATAGTCTCATCATATCAAGAATGATATGATGTCACTCTCATCCTCTCCTCTCATTAATTGCCAATCAGTCAGAGTTGATTCTCCCTCCTTGGGAGGGAGAAGGTGAGAGCCCATCTTCCAATGGGCATGTAAGCTGTGAGCAGGTCACCGTAATTATCTTTGGTCTGAGAGACAACCAAATGAACATTCTTTTTTTAAAATTCAGGCATTATTAATAAAATGATTAAATTATCCAAAAACAATGTCTCTCAAACTTTTTAAAATGCCACAGCCCTGATACTCAGAACTCCTCAACACTCCCTGGCCCTCTCACATTTCCTTCCCTCTGATTGGAGAGTATAGAAGGTGGGCAGTAGAGAGCTCCTCCAGATCCTTTATTTAAGGAGGTTGTCCAGTACAACCATCTCATCCTTTTCTACCCAACTGCACTCGTCAGGACTTTTTCATTTCCCCCTTCTTGGTAACCTCTCCTACTTTGAATTTTCTTTTTATATAATGTATACCCTCTATGGACTGTGTCCTCCTTGAGGACAGAGGCTGTATTTTGCCTTTCTTTGTATACCTGGGTATGTGCCCAGCACAAAATAGGTACTTCATAAATGTGGTTCTTTCTTCCCCCTCTTGTAAATGTGTCTGGCATAGTCTTTGAAGCAGATTTACTACTAGCGTTGAATGGGATTCTTGATGATCTAGTCAAAGATCTTCCTTTTGAAGATGAGGAATTTGAGGCCCAGAAAGGTGAAGTGATTTTTACCAAATGAGTCATGATTTAACTTTTTGTTAAATGAATAACTTTACTGAAAAGATCTGTTTAGATGCCTCTAAGGATTTATGCTACAGTCGGTCAGGAAGCAAGTGTTGATTAGTTTCCCACAAAGAACAGAAGAACCATATTGAGAATCAGTATTTTTTAACAATGTCATTTTTATCATTAAGAATTGTTCAGTCTCATTATTTTGACAAATCCAGGAATGAACGGACTTTGTCTGTAAGGAGGGGTAGATTTTGCTTCTTTGTTATCTCTATTAAATTTTAGCTCATTCTTTTTGATCCCAGGTCCTAGCTTATTGAGATCTTTTTGAATTCTTTCTTTCAATCAGTGTGTTAGCTATCACTCACCCCTACTACTGTATCTTTGATGATACAAATCTTACAACTCACATATGACTCTAAAAGAAGTGACTTCATTTAGGAAAAAAGAGCAATTTTGTGATCATTCTATTTATGGAATGGAATGAGTTTTATAAGAAGTGGGTCTTAAGTATTGTCCCAGTGTGACCACCATAAGGTCTTTTAAGAACCATTGAACTACCATGCTCACTCTGTCCTACCACAAATGTCAAACAGAGGGAATGAAATAGAGGGATATAGGGAAAAATCTCAGAGTTATAAAATAAAAGTGTAACAGGAAGAAAATGGCCTTACAACTTAAACTCTTGCAGTGTTTACCACTTGGTGCAAAACTTTTCTCAGTGCTGATTTAACTTCCTTATTCCGCAGGCTATATATCAAAGGGTTCAGGGAAGGGGTGACCATATTATTCAGTACCTGGATCACAGAGCCCAGCCAAGGAGTAGAAGCAGGTCCAAGATAAATAAGGATTACAGGACCATAGAACAAGAGGATAGAGGTCAGGTGAGCACTGCAGGTTGAGAAGGCTCGCTGTCTGCCCTCTGATGAATGGATTTTTAATATGGAGAGCACTATGCGAATGTAGGAAATAAAAATGAATAAGAAACACATAAGAGACAAAATACCAACATTGGTGAAACTCACCATCTGGGCAAGAGAGGTGTCTGCACAAGCCAGGGGCAACACTATGGGAATATCACAGAAGAAATAGTTTACCTCATTGGGACCACAGTAGGGTAATCTGAAAGTGAGAAATGTAAGGACAGTTGAATGAAGACAGCCCCCAATCCAGGTGCCCATGATTAAGATAGCACATATCTTATGGTTCATAATGACTTTATACCTCAGAGGGTGGCAGATAGCCACAAAGCGGTCATATGCCATCACAGTATAGAGGAAACACTCAGTAGCTCCCAAGATATGATAGAAGAATATCTGACATGCACAACCCTCAAAAGAGATGGCATGGCTATTTCCCATGAGGTAGAACAACATTTTAGGAGAACTTACTGAAGGAAAAAATATGTCAAACACAGACAGATTTGCCAGGAAGAAATACATGGGTGTATGAAGCTGGGAAGAAGAAATAATGGCTGTGAGGATGAGTAGGTTCCCCAACATGGTGAAGAGGTAGAATGTCAGAAACAGGAGAAAGAGTTCAGTCTCCAGCCCCTCAGTATGAGGTATTCCCAAAAGAATGAACTCAGCCACTACTGATTGATTCCTCATCTCCATGAAGGTCTCTCCTAAGATAATAAGAATAATTACTTGATATACCACAAATAACAACTCAGACTGAAAGTTTTCCACCCAAATCACTTCTTTGTGGCAATCAGTTAGAGATGGATGATCTAGAGCAAAGATCCAGTGAACTGAGAGATGGCTATATTTTAATTTGTTTTATGCTATAATGGTCTTAAAAGTTTGAAGACATCAACATACAAAGATATCATTTGAAAGTTTGATTAAGTTTATTTTCACTTATTTGGTTTTGTTAACTTTAATAAATTTTTTATTTAATTTTAACAAGACAGGGGACCATGTCATTATGAATTGCTTGTGAGACAATTTCTGGATGACAATTTCTCAGCCTGGTGAATTGGTAGAGGGAGTCCTTTTGCTTGGACACCTCATTCACCTGATGTAGCTCCAGACTCTTCCTTGTGATGTCAGGATAAAACTGTTGTGTATACATCTAAATATCTTTCTTTGGATTATCTAAAGACTAGGAATATAGATGCAATTCTTTTAGTCACTAAGTGGCAGCTAAGGAAATTCTTTACGTATTCAAGAATTCACTAGGGTAACTTATAGCACAGTAGTGTTGTGGAATGTTAACAAACAGTTATCATTAGACATGCAATTCTTTTAGTCACTAAGTAGCAGCTAATGACATATTCAAAAATTGACTAGAATAACATATAGCACAAGATTGATCAGTATAGCATGTAGCACAACAGTATTGTTGAATGTTAATAAAAACCTAACAATAGTCTAAAATTTTAGATAATTAAACTTTCAAATGTTGATGGGGGTTTTGGTAAGTTTCTAGCATTTTTACTTCTGAAGTTCTTAAACCTCAAACTTCACTAAGACTTTTGGGACACCTTGCATATTCATAGAATTTTAGAGATTGATTTACCCCTACTGTAGTGCCCATATCTCATATATACCTGCTGTGGTGATTGAATTCTTGTATTTACTACTTTTGTGACCTCACATGGATCTTGTCTCTTCTTTGGGCCTCAATGCCCTCATTTGCAAAATAAGGAAAACAATAGTTACACTACTTACCTCATGATGTTTCATCTCAACATAATTAGATGCATTTTTTTTGGTGAGGAAATTGGTTTGTAAACCTTGAAGCCCAATATTAATGTGCCATAGTTTTAAAGTTTAAGGTCATGCAGTCCCGCTGCCTCATTGTGTGGAACGACGTATGTGCCGAAGACAACACAAAAGAGCTCATTGTCAGATTGCCAGTGTGAGCATTTCCACCTTAGAAATAAAAAAATGTTACAAATCAGGACTTGTTTTATTGCTTTCTTGGTTGTCTCTAAACTAAAGAAAGACGGAAAATGTCAACAAAGCAAATTTTTCGGTCAGTCTAAGCTCAGGCTAAGCATCTATCAACATAGCTCTGGTTAAAATCCACATTTAATTTGTGAGGTTCCATGTGGCAAAGGGGAAAACAGAGAAAACTTGGATGCAGAGAAGAGGTGGTTTGTTTAGGATCACATTTAGCATTCGAACTCAGATTGTCACAATCCCCATCTAATATACTTTTCAGTATAACATGCTGCCTCTTAGAAATAAATGTTACCTTATTATCATTCTTAATGGAGAATTAGATGACTTAGATGAATTACATTTAGATAGTAGACCTTTAAAATATTTTGGGAGTGGTAGTTTTTACTCAATGTGTATTTTATTAATAATACAATGAGACTTCTTTACTTTGATAATGCCCTCATTTTCTTTCTTCTAGTTGGTAGGAGTCATAGAGGAGATAAAGAAAGAATGAATGAAAGTAGGGAGAGAAAGGTAATGAAAGGAGAAAAGAAGCAGGAGAGAGACAGTGAGCAGGCAAAATAGAAGATACTTACATGACTGAGCAAGAATATATTTTTGATAGATTGAGCAAATGTTTCTGATTCTTCTACAAGTTTACTCAGATGAAGAATGAACTCTTTTGGTTCTGACTTGTCCCTGCTAACGTGCCACTCAAACGGGGTTGGATTCTGTAAGCAGGAAACTTTTGTTATTTTTCGTCATAGTCAGGGATATGCTCAGGTTGCAAAACACAGACTCAACTGCACTTCTCTACATTGCTGCAGTTCCCTCCCAGACTACAGGAGCCTTGGTATTTTTCCCATATCGAAGGTCTTAAATGTCCTTGATGTCCCCTTGGAGCCAATTTTCTGTTATACCCCTGACTCTTCAGAAATCCTGATGAGCAAAGGGAGTAGCAACTATCCTGGGGCTCATTCCTTTTGCTTCTTGGCACAATTCTAACAATATGGAGAGGTGGGGTATTTTGTCTAAGGCCATTTTCCTAACACCTATGTGGAAGAAGTGGATGGGGTGGAATACAATGAATTCTGGGGAAATATTCTCTTCAGATAAAGTAACCTCAGAGGTCAGTGAAATAAAACTATAGTTGATAGAATTAATAGAGTGCTGGACCTGGAGTCAGGAAGACCTGAGTTCAAAACTGGCCTCAGACACTATCTGTGTGACCCTGGACAAGTCACTTTTCCCTGTTTGCCTCACTTTCCTCAATTGAAAAATGAGTTTTAGAAGGAAATGGCAAACCACTCCTGTATCTTTGCCAAAAAAATCCCAAATGGGGTCACTACGCTTCAGACACAACTACAATGAGTAAGTAACAATAATAAACAGACACTCTAAGGATATATTTTATTCCTGTCCTTATTGGCAACATATTGATGAGCATCACTGATTCTGTCTTCAAGGAAGCATCCTTGGATGCTTCCAAGGAAGTAAATTAGAGATTTACTGCCAACATGTGATTTTCCAATGAGAGTAATCAGGGACAAATGCACTTTTTCCATAGGAACAAATCTGAGCTTTGGCAATTCCTCTGAAGTGTTGACAAGTCTTCAAGTGTTGCATACCTCATTCATTTCCATTCTGATGCTGTTGATTGGCAGTGTACGCTAGTGGGCCTAAAAAGTTATAAACACCCAAGGTGTATTCTAAGAAGCCTAGCTACTAACCCAAGACATATTCCTTATTGAACAAACACATTTTTTTTCCTTTCAATCTGCCTATCTATTTTTTGACTCCCAAGTCTTGTTGATGGGCAAGATTATTCCTGGATTCTCAAGTAACCCAGAATGGGAAACTCTCACAATGCCTTTATTCCATAAAAATGATTTGGGTCATTTTCCCCATAATATTTTACTCCTATATGCTTACATAGGAAGCCAAATAGCCATTCACACGCCCATTTAAATGAAATTTATCTTTTTGGCCTTTGCATTTTGCTATCCTATAAAACTCAGAATCACCTGACAAGTTCACTAATTTACTTTACAGTCTGAAATTCCAGATATTTCTCTTTAAAATATATCAGTGAAATTTTGGTGTCTAGACTCCCATGCCATGGAAGTCCATGGTAACCTTTGGACAATCTTGCTTCCTCTCTTGGCTTGTATTCCATGAAACCAGAAGCCTAGGAAAATTCCTGCATACCACCTCTCTATACATTGACATCAACACTTTATTCACCAGTGTAGGAAGAAATTGTGTGTGGAGGCTGCCATGCTGTCAGTCAATTAGGCAATAAATACTTAATGATATTTACTTTTCAGGCTCCATGCTAAGTGTTTAGGACACAAAAAGAGTGAAAAGACAGTATTAGCCTCAAGGAGCTCACAATGCAACAGAGGAGACAACATGCAAACAAATATGTACAAACCAGCCATATACAAAACCAGATTTCATTTTGAGTTTGAGTTTAGGTATAGTTGCCTGCATTAAATCAGTATTTGAGGAAATACCCCAAGCTATTCAGAGGTAATGTGATCCTGAACTGGTACAGGTGGAGGTTTGCTTCTGGAAAAAGCTGAGACGACAATCTTGACATCAGTCCAAAGTGAGATTCTCCTGGCTTAGTTTCCCCATGGTGTTGCTATGAAAATGAATCTTTCCCATTTGGTTATTTGAGTCTGGCTAAGAGATAGAATTGTCATTGCATAGCTAACTGGTTAGCCTAAAAATCAAACAGAGCTAAGGATGATAATCATGTGCCTGATTTTTCCTTTTATAGCAAATTTCTATCATCAGAGCAAATGGTCAGTAAATGGATGAGCATAAGGTAAGTATGTGAGACCTTTCTGTTTTGATCTTAAGTTGTAGTCATTCCATGGCCTAGGAAAGTGTTATAACTGTGCTTAGATTTATCACACGTATAAGATTCAATGTCTGAAATATGTCATTCATTCAGAATGATAAGTGTAGTGAGAGAAGGGTAAACAGGTTTCTGAAGTAGAGATGGTGAAACTAATAAATCATGAGATTAAAGTTAGGAACCTCTTTTGTTTTTGTTTAAGGAATAGGATTTCAGTAAAATTCAAAGATAAAATGAAGTCTTTAATGTTTCAAAATTATGTAAGGATAGTTGGGTATTGGTGCAACTGATTGAGGGAACTAGCTGTCATTCTATTAATTACTGAAACTAAATCAGAAACATGTTTAGTTTGGTTTGGGAAAAAGAATTTCAGTGCAATCAATTTGCTTAAAGGATATAATTTGTGGTATAAAAACACAAGTGTGTGTTACTCTAAACAACTTATTTATATTCAATATTTTGGAATTAATTACTTAGTGTCCTCCCAAATCTTTTATTATAGTGGGAGTAAAGTTAGCCCCTTATAAGCAAATTCATTCATAATTATTAAATGCAGAGGTAGATAGTTTCTAAATGTTTCTTTGTTTTCACCCATTCTGACATCGATTTTAATTCTCCTTATATTTGGGCCCTACATATTTTATTTCCTGTCAGATTTGTGTCTTCTAGATTACAGGTCATTCACTCACAGTTGGTAGAAAACAGTGGATACCAACTCATATCCACCCATCATCCTCTGGATGTGGTCTATGCTTGGTTCCAACCAACCTCCTCCCTGGGACTCATTGATACAAGGACAGCTCTATGCCTCTTTTCAGCCTGAAGAAGCTATAGAAGACAAGACGTTCATTGTTTTTTCCAAATGATTTTGGGCCCCAGCACTTTGAGGGAGGAATTGTTGAATCTTAATAAAGCTGCCCCCAACACCAATATTCTAACTTCTTTATGAGCCTCACTGAACAAATACACTTTGGCTTTAACCACACACATGCATCCCATACCCAATATCCCAAATATACCTTACTAAAGCAGCAGGCATGGCCATGTGATGGAATCCTAGCCACTGCCTCTAGCTTGCCACTGCCCCCAGACCCAATTATCACATTTCCCATAAAAGCAGTAGATGTATACAGGAAAATTCATATTTCTCACAGAAACAAGAGATATATCCACACACTCAAATACAACCATATCTTTATAATGTCATGCAGGACCAAATTGACCAATCAAAAAGGAGCCCCACCAGGATGCCAGAGTAGGATGAGGACCCCCCAAAATAAAAGAGACTTTCCCTAAGTAAGCATCTGTGGAGTAATAGCAAATACTATCCTTTAGGTGAATTTATGATATAGAGAGGTTTATTATACATGCCTCCCCCAAAAAAGCATTTTTCTGTATGCATAATGGGAAATCTCATGTGTAGTTCTCATAAGGCTGGGACTTCTCCACTGTTGCCTAATCCCTTCACAGTCCTCCGCTGCCTTTTAATATTTATATTTTTTGTTTTATAATAAGTATCATATACCCTCTAAAATTTCCTGTCCTGCCTTACTGAAACTGCAGATTCCTTCTTGGAACTCAGCCCATTTCTGAGAGGTTTTATGCTCAACAATGGCTTTGCTTGTTAGAGATAACACACCATGATACTGCAACAAGTTGAAGAGGGAGTATACCAGGGTGGTAACAATATCAGGAGAGAAGGGAGTCTGAGGGCCTGGAAGGAAGATGATGCTTCTCCAGTAATAAGCAAATTATAAAGGAGGAAGGTTTAGGGGGAAAGATAATAAGTTCAGTTTTAGACATGTTGAGTTCAAGACATATAATGAATATCAAGTTCAAGATATCTGAAAATAAATCAGAGATGATAGATTAGAGGTCAGGAGAGAAGTTAGGTCAAGGTAGGTAGATTTGAGACTCATCAACATATGGAAACTGATGACAACACTTTTGTGGTGCCTTTCAGCCTATTTACTCAATTTCATACTTAATTTTTTCATCCTAAGTTTTAGAATAATGCAGAGGCATAATTAGGTGGTTTCTTATTAAATTATAAAAGTATAACCTTTTTCTCATTAACTAATTATTTGGTTTCACTCCTTTCCCAGTACATTAAATATTATTTATTGAATAAACTTAAGCAACATCTTTTACTAATAGCAGTTACTCATATGTGGTTTATTTATAGCTGAAATTAAAAGTAAAGACAGGTAATTATTTACAGTATTCTGGCTGTGAAAGAAATTCGTTTAGAACAACTTAAAACTACTAATATAAAATTAGACGACTACACTTCAAGAAAAAAACCGTTTCATCACTGTGTTTACTCTAGATAATGATTAAAATCTCTCAAGAATCTTCTTCATATATTGGTTAACTTTTCTTAGGAAATGATCTAGGTTAGGCATTTTTGTCTGGCAGGTTCTATTATCAGCTCCATTTTATAAGGCTAATAGGTTAAGTGACTTGCCCATGGTCATTTAACTAATGTGTTAAAGTTAATGACTCCCTGCTCATCTGAATTCAGTAAGTAGGCAGGAGTGATTTATGGAGGCCAAGGTTCATTGCTACTGCCAGTAAGAAGTGGGGAGAAAGCCTGAGGGTCAGAGTGGAGTGGAAGTTTTGTTTTCTTTTTTAGTGATTAACTTTTTTGAAATAAATTAGTCTGGTATTTAGATGACAGACATGTATTCCATCACCTATACTGCATATGAAACCTTTCTAGCTTGTTAAAAATTTAGAACTGGGAATTCATTGGAGTAAATGTTGAGAGCCTCCACTCAAGTAATCAGTGAGAGTTGGCAGAGGCTTTGTTGCTATAAAACTACTACATTTTCTGTCTGCAGTTCTGCTAAATTTCAATTCCATGAAACAAGATAGCCTTATGCCCTTGTTTTAAATCCCCAGCACCTACACCTAATAAGCTCTTAATAAATATTTATTAAATTGAAAAGTATTCAAGACACCTGTCATTGTGTCTTTGCATTCCAGAACCTAGCAAAGTATATTACATTCTTTATCAATGGGTATACTATTGTATCATAGTAGCCGTGTACTAGGATGGTGGTACCATGTATGGTAGTTGCTTCATAAATAGGTATTGACTTGGCCTGACTTGGTTTCTCTTGGATTGGCTTAGATTGACATGATTTGGATTAATTTGGACTCAAACAAATCAGAATGCAAGAATCTCATGTACTTCACATAGCCAGATCTAAGCCCGCAAAAGCTGTTGGTAGCTATATTTTGCATCTCTAGATCAAGTTTTGGATAACTGAAAGAGGGTTCCTATCAGAATTTTGCAAGGCTAAAATCTTGCTTTGTAGGATCCGTTGTTTATCAATGAAACCATTCCTTTTTCCTGCCATGTATCTTGCAGTTTGCCATTGGTATCTGTTCAGAAATTCTGGGCAGCTTTCTTAACAGTATTTTTTGTATTATGATATTTATTTTTCTTTTGTCTTATTGTGCTGTTATGGCAACACTTTGATCCTCAAATTGACTTTATATATTATGTCTTTAGGATCATTATTTGTTTGTTTGTTTTTATACATCATGTCTTCTTTTAATGTTTTCTTTCTATTCTTCCAGATTTTCCTTCACTTATGTGTAATTATTATATTCTCTTTGGTTTCTTAAGGGAGACTTGTCACTGTGGATCCAAGTTTTTCTATCCTTCCAATTTTTTCTGTTGTTGAGGTCATGAGTTCATCTTTCATACTTATTATTTCTATTTAAATAATTTTGGGATATCCTGCTGTGATTCCATGCTCTCTTTAGTCTATATGGTCTTCTGCAATATCAGGTACTAGTTCATTTTCACTTGTCTTAAAACATTTATTCATAGAAGCCGGAATTCTTTTTACCTTATTTTTTTCTATGCTCAAGGTCATTAATTATGTTTTTTTTCTTCCTTAGATCTTTGTCAATTTTAGTGTCTTTCCTCCTTTTCTCCCCTACTGATTACTTTTCAACTCCTTCCTCTTTGATGGCAGTTTGCTCACATGTTGGATCTCATCAAAGTGTTGCAATCTTCTCCCTCATTAGTTAATCCATGTTTAAACATCCTCTGTCTCTGGCCATAGTGACTTCCCAGAAGTCAGAAATAGATCCAGCTGAATCCTGAGTTCTTTCCCTCAGGCTTGAAGGTATACCATACAGCCCCATATATGCCAAGTCCCTTTTCCTTTGTTCCTCAATTTTCTGGATAAACTCTGCTATGCCACAGAGTGCTCCTTCTTAAGCAAATTGCAAACCTTTAGATCCCCCGAGGACTTTTGGTGGGGTGAAGTGGGGTGGTTTGCAATTTTATCCTAAATCATTCAGGTAATTTTATGACATGATAGATTTGATCTACTTAGAAATACTGTTAGTGAAACCCTTCATGATTTTTCTTCAAATATTTTTTAAAGAAGTCTTTGATTCATGTATAGGTTACTCTTATAAAGATCTAGTAAAGATGGCATAGGGCTTGGCAGCTATTGATATTCAGTAGGACAGAGAGGTGTGACTGGAACACAGTTCATTTGTAAAAGATCTGGGGGGTTTATTAGATCCTATGATAACATTAGTATGAGTCAGTAGCATGAAATCACAGCTGAGGATACTAATATAATCTCAGGTTACATTAACACAGGCACATGACATATAAGGTTAGGGCAGTTATACTCCTTGTTTATGGCCCTGATCAAAGAGTATCTGACAGAACCATTCCAAAATGAAATAGGTATTTGGCAAGGTAGCATTCCCTACCTCCACACATAAAAAAAAGTTATTCAAACAAAGATCATTTAAGTAGGTTGAAATAGTGGCTTTTCTTTTTTCAGATACGGAGTATGTTAAATGGATTGTAAGTTTCCTCATAACTATGAAATTTGGGATTTCTTTTTCTGTAGTATTAATTTGTGAAAACAAGCACATAACCTTGATTTATTATTAATTGATAAACTTTTTCAATGTCAATTTTGCATCTTCTACTAGACCAAATCTACCATTAATGCCATTTTGTGAAACTATTTGGAGAGGATGATATTCTATTGTTGTTTTTAAGTTTTGTTTTATTTAGATTTCTCTTTTGTATAAAGCAGAACTGATGAATTAAAAAAAGACATAAAATAGTAGCACGAGCATAAAGAAAAATTCAGTATTGGATTACCAGAGTCTTATCTTTCCTTGTCTAACAACCTGCCTATGTGATGTTCCTCCATGTTCCACAGAGAAGTTAAGTACTCAGGTGAGGCCCTTTGACTTAATCTCAACTTCACTGAGCACCATTTGTTGTCCACACTTGAGGACCTAGAGGGCCACATGTGGCCTGGAGACCCCAGTTTTCTCACCCCTGAACTAGAGAGTCACTTGTCAGGTAGGATCTCAAGTACAATTGTTTGCAAGTAACTTGGGAACAACCTTGCAGAAAGTAAAAAATTAGTCTCCAGGGAGATTTTCTGGGCTCCAGAGAGAGGATCACACCATGGGATGGGAGCAGTCTTTGAATTTGTGAGGAAAGTGCTTTAAAACAAATAAAACAGTGTATATAGCTACTCATTGCAAATTACAATGTGAAGTCATAAAAATTAGCAAGTAAGGACATGGCTTTTCTCTCTGCATTAGTCTATACAACATGTGTCTGGAAGGAAGGAGAAGCAAATATAGAACACTCCCATATGTGTTCTTAAGAACAAAATCTCAGTTGTTCGCTCTTCTCTTTCATGTTTCTCATCTACTCATCTTTTTCATGAGGAAGCTCAGGGACCCTAAGAGTAATCTCTTCCCTGGGGGTCATTTTTCCAATTTTAGGTCTCTTTCATCCATTTCTTTTTGTTATACTAGTTACTCTGTTCTTGTGTATAGATTTTTAAAAAATTTGCGTATTATTTTTCCCCAGTAACATATAAAAACAATTTTTAATTTTCTAAAATTTTGAGTACCAAATTCTTTCTCTTCCTTCCCACCTTTCCTCCTTGAGAAGGCAAGCAATTCAATATAGGTTATACATGTATAGTCATGCAAAACATATTCACAGTAGTCATGTTCTGAAAGAAAATATAGACAAAAAATCTCAAGAAAAATAAAGTAAAAAATATATTGCATACATTTTAACCAGCCTTTCTGACTTTGTAATAAACACAGCCTAAACTCTTTGAACTGCATCTTGTGACTAATATCTCCATCCAGCTGATAACTCATGAAGAATGGGGAAAAAAAAGCATAGATAATTTTGATCACCAGGAAGAGTCACAGAGTGTGGAGTGAGTCTTCTCTTCATATTGTCTTTTCTTAAGTTCTGTACATCTTACATAGTTGCTAATTTTCTCTGCATCCTTTGGCTCAAAGCTGACTGTTGCTAGAAGGCTAAATTTCATAGATCAGGGAGCTACTTCACTACAAAAAAAGCAGAATTTGGAACAAGTAATTGCACTCTTAAGTGTGAGGTTGAAGGTATCCTCAGTGATCAATTTGGCAATGCCAAGCATAGATATGCCTTATCATCACAAGGAAAGTATAGAAATTTTGGCAAACTAATAGATATAATTGTTTGATCTCAGAATTAAAGATTTGGAGTTCCATGAATTCTTTCTCCTATTTTTCTTACTGGTTATTTTAGTTGGATTTACAGCATGACAAATGAAAAGATCTATGGAATAAGGTTCAGAGGTCTTGAGTGTTAGTCCTAGTGATTCAAATTCTTGTATACATGCTTAATATCTATGAGTCTCAGTTCCTTTATTTGTAAAATGGAGATGATAATGTCTATGATCCACAATTCACAGAGAAATTGTGAGAATCATATAAAATCAAGGCTACAAGACCATTCTGTAAACTTCACACCCCAAAAATGTAATAGCCTGACCCTATGAACCATCAATGTTTCACTCCCTTCCCCTTTCTTGGAGAAAGTTTCCACTGTAGAAACACTAATCTAACAACATAAATCCAGATGACAATGAAAAACTAATGAGTGATTCTGATGTTCATCATACCAGTGAATCATTTTCTTTGTCTTTCAATCTTTAGGAGTTTTCATATATACATATATATATATATATATATATATATATATATATATATATATATATATATATATATATATATATATATATATATATATATATATATGTAACTCTAAATTCAGAAATTGCCTAGGCATCTGTTGCCTCTTCAGACAGTGATATTTTATCTTAGGGTCTAGTCTGACTAACTCTGTGTATTCCTTGATTTTGCTTTAAAAAAGCAGAATTTTAACGTTGTACTCTCTTGTTGAGTACCTTTTCTCCTTTCTGATTTTGATCAGTTTTGAGATGAAACTTTTCAGTCAATATGGTACTATAGTATTAGTCATTCTCACAAATAGACTTGGACAGAAATGGTAAAGGATAAGTAGGCAACAGGATATCTAGTTTAAGTTCTGACTCTGCCACTAATTTGCTGGCATTCCTCAGGTAAGTCAGTTCCTTTTCCTCTGTGGGACCCTTTACCTTATTTGCAAGAATTATAATACTCAGGTAGATGACTTCTGAGGTCCCTATGAATTAAGATTCTCTAATTTGGTAACTTTCCCATGATTGAAGAGAAAGGAGAAATGAAAGAATAGAATGTTGTTCATTCAAATAAGGATGACAGGATTAATTTAGACTCCACAGTGCAGTGGTAGTGAGAGAAATACTAGATAATGAGTCCCCACCCTAGCCATTCCTGAAGGAACTCTGTGTTGCCACTGCATTAATATTTGTCATCTTACAGGTTCAGAATAGAGTTAAGATTAGGATATGACAAGATGGGTATATGTATAAATAGCCAAATGTTCTCTTGATGATGGTCATCATAGGAGTACTACTGTGGAAAGCCATGGAATCAACAAGATTTGACCACAGGGAAAGCATTTTCTTCTAAAAGAATCTTAGGAAAAGAAAAGGACAAGGACAATGAAGGAGGGTATTTTCTAGGAGACTGAGAAAGATGTGACTTCTTAGAGGAGATCTGTAAAGAGTGAACGGTGGGGAGCACTTTAAAGGGTATTATTTCACAAGAAAACATATCCAACACTAGATCTTGATTTCTTTTTTTTGACGCTCTGTCCTTGAGGATGAGATTTGTCTCACTTTGTTGATTCAACTATGAAGCAATTACATGACTATCTATAAAGGAATAATCCTTTTTCCAATATCCATTTATGTCTTGTTTCTTGGTAGTGGGATGTCATTCCTATTTCCACAACTTCCTTCACTTTCATTTTTCTTTCTTTAGCCATACAGACACTACCCTAACTCAGATCCTCTCTACCTTTCCCCTAGACTATTGTAATAGTCTCCTAATTATTCCCTAATCATATTTGCTTCATACTTCAATTGTCGTCTTTACCCTGGAACTGAAATCAGGGATCCTGTTCTCCTGCAAATACCCAGAGCCAGCAGGGTCCCTGTTCCTCTGCTACTACACTCACCAGATATGTGCTAGCTCCATCTGCCCTACAGCTACAGCCCAGGACTTGTCTGGTCAGCAGAACTGTTCTTGGCATCCCTTGGCAATGGAAGATCCTTCAATACTCTTCTGGAAGGTGAAAGGTCCTGAGGCTGAACCTACCTCTCAACCTAGCTGCCCCCAGGGCTTGTTGGTTGTTGATTCCACAGAGTTGGCTTTGAGGCTTTGAGGTGTTTGCACTTCACTTAGGTCAAATCTCCACCCCAGGAGGTCAGGTGTTTCCTGGAGTCTTCTCAAATTGTCTTAGGTGGATAACCACTTTACCCCAACTTATCTTTATTTCTGTTGCTCTATGTTCATTTTGAATTAATTTTCTGCCTTTTTTGGTTTTTGGTGGAGGAAATTTGGAGAGCCTAAAGTTTTCTGACCTCCTCCACCATCTTCCCAGAATCCTCAGAAATACATTTGTTAAGTGCCTACTATATGCCAGTCACTGTGCTAAGTGCTTTTTACTCATATTATCCCATTTGATCTTCACAAACCCTACAAAATAGCTGTTATTATTATCCCCATTTTACAGTACAGGAAACTAAGGCAAACATAAGTTCAGTGGCTTGACTAAGATTATACTCCTTCTGAGGCTGAATTTGAGTTCAGGTCTACCTGACTCCAGGTCCAGCACTCTCTGCGTTGTACAACCAACTGTCTCTTGCCATTGAAAGGGACTCTAGAATCATCTAATTCAAACCAATCATGACAAATTTTATTGCTCTATCCTATCTCTCCCACATTAATGGGTTGATTGGTGTTAGTGATGTGGATCAACAAGGACACCATTCTAAATATTTTTCCACAATCACTGTCACTACATGTCATACCATGTCATATCTAAGTCACACCACATCATGCCTCTGTCATACCATGACACACTTATGAGAAATGAGCAAGTTAATGAACTGTAAGGGTAATGTTTAAGGGAGTAGTAACTCCCTTCCCTATAATCATGCCTATATCATTCCACACCAGCCCTATGTCTCATGACATCATACTATGTCGTGACTATGCCACAAAATACCATGCAATATCATGCCATGTAGTACTCAGGTCATGCTTGCCATGTCAAACCAGGTCATATCTGCATCATGTAATGTTACACCATATCAGACCATATCTTGATACATCATACACATGCCACAGAATGCTACATGTATGTCATACTGTATTATGCCACATCCGTGTCACATTATATAATTCTATTTCATGATTAAACCACAACATGCCAGTCTATGTCACACCTACATCATGACTATGTCACATCTCATGCATGACACATCATGGCTATGACATCTCATATTCATGTCCTTCTATGTTATGTCATATCATTCTTATGGCATAGAAGGAAGCAAATCACGAGAAACGAACGAGTTGATGACCTGTGAGGGTAGGATATTTGAGGGAGTATAAATATGTATATTGAAGTCCCCTATTAAGAGAGTAACTAAGGAGGGGAAGAAGACTGTGGGTCAGGCACTGTTCTAACTGAGGGGAAAAAAGGAGAGTTTCCTGGAGGTTAGTAGATAACAGCTACTAGGACTTTGGTTGAGTGGTAGATATGGACTGAGTGAACCTTAATGGAGGAGAAAGAACCTAGAAAAAGAGTGGGGAACAAGGCATATTTGAACTTGCTCACCTCACCCAGTGAACTGAGGGAAATGAGTAGGTATGGAGCCCAGTCTGGAAAGGGAAGTAGGCTGTGCCATCAAGAGGGAGCTAAATCTCAGTGAGAGTTAGAGGATGGAAGGCATGAAAAAGGAAAAGATTTAACATGAAAGCAAGTTTGTTACTTATGCAGTAAGCATTTTAGAGAGCATGGTGGAAGCAGTGAGTATAATGGAGGAGTTGAGTTGAGGTAAATGGGAATAAAGGATCAATCAATGGGACATGGAGAATGAGGTTTGAGTGATGATCAGAGTGTGGTAGAGGATCAATGAAATAGGGATGATATGACTAGACCAGAGTCTATTAATCATTGAGGAATGAATTCCCATAGTTTTTATTGTCCACAGGGGCTTAGCTTCAGAGTAGAGAAGTATCATCCTCTTAGGCAATTGGGCTGGGAGTTTAAGGAATGTTTCTTCTCCCCTTCCCTTGAAGACTAGAGTCTGATACTAAATGGACTGGTATCTGTCCTCTTCTAATGCAAGTCAGAAAACCAGGAAAGAGACTTGGCTAGATGGAATAGCATTTTCTCATCTTACCCCAAAGGCAGGAAACTGTTGCATGCCTGATCTTATTTGAAGATACAGAAAAACAGACCAGAGTGAATGGAGTGTGTGCTGTTCACTCCCCAGTCTGGTTCTTAGATCCCTATGTGGGGTTATTCAAATCACCAAAGGCTGCCAATCTTAGATACTTATCAGTTCATCTTAAGGTGCTTTGCACATAGTTGATGCTTAATAAGTACTTTTTGAGTTGAGCTGATTATAACTATGGAGGTTGTGCTTCTTAATATCCCCAGACATTCATTCCCTAAGGTAGCAGACCCCACTAATTATCCCAATTTACACAGTTCAGGGTTAGAAAGGAATTATATTCCAGCACCCTCTGTGTGAAGATAAATAAAGCAGTTCCTATCTTTTATGAAACTGATAATCAGGTAGGAGATACAGAACCTAAACAAATAAAAATGATATGAAATAGGATTTGAAATTCATTAGAGAATACAAAAAAATACTATATATTCAAGGAAGGATGAATAAATGGAAGAGAGTAATGTGAGATAACTGAAGAGAAGAATGGCCACCGATTATCACAGTGCTAAGTTAAAGAGTTTAAATTTTGGTTGGAAGGCAATATGAAGTCTTTGAAGGGTTTTGAACCGAAGTATTACTCTTTGATCTCCACCTAAGAAAGATTTATCATGTATCAATGCAAAGAATGGATTAAAGAAGAGGAGAAGGGAAAGACTTGATAGATCATGATATCCAGGCAAATGATCACCATGATAGTAGGGACAGAAAGGAAGGAACAAATTCCAAAGTATTTTTTCTAGAGGTAGCAGTTTAAGTCTTATTGGCTGATTTGATACAGGAGGTTAGGGAAACAAAAAAAAAAAAAAAACAGATAAAACCAAAAACATTAGCATGGGAGAGTGAGTCTCTCATAGTAAAAATGAGGAAATTAGAACCTGGAGCATGGTTTGGGGAAAATTATCATTTTGTTTTGAATCCACCGAGTTTGAGGTGACAGTAGGACAAACAGATACAGAGTTAGAGTCATTTCCTGAAAGTGACAGTAAGGAGCTGGGAGAGCATGAGACCTACTGCTTGGCTTTGTGAATTAAGAAGTATTGGAGAAAAAGTGGTCTTCAGCTGAAAGGGTTTTGAATACTCTGGTGTTCTCAGAGGAAGAGCTAAGCTTTAAAGTGGGGACACAGAATATTTGTAGATAAGTTCTAGACTATAGGGGTGGTGGCTCTTAATAATAGTTGGTTTTTGAAAGGTGATAATAGAATGGACTTTGAGAACATAAATACTAGGGTAAACAGCAGACGTCTTGGAAAGAGAAGAAAGGAAAGTAACAAAAAAGATAAAATTTTGAATGACAGGCAGCTAGGTGGTTCAGTGGATAGAGTGTTGGGCCTGGAGTCAGGAAGATCTGAGTTCAAATTTGACCTCAGACACTTAGTTGTGTGATGCTGGACAAGTCACAAAGTATATTTGCCTTAGACACAGCTAGGTCACTGAGTAGAGAGTGCTGGTCCTGGAGTCAGAAAGACCAAAGTACAAATCTAGCCTCAGACATGTACTAGCTTTGTGACCCTGGGTAAGTCACTCAACCGTTATTTGTCTAATCAACTGGAGAAGGAAATGGCAAACCATTCTGGTATCTTTGCCAAGAAACCTCATGGACAATATTTGCATGCTATGGTTCAAAGGGTTACAAAACTTTAAACACAACTAAACCACAACAACAATTTATAATGACGGAATGGCCTTTCTCTACATCCGTGTCTATGTGTGTAAATTTGTTTATATCTATGAAAGTCCCTCTTTCCATCTTTGATGAAAATATGCATTCTCTGTTGATGGTTGAATATAGAATTTAGTAGCACTCCAAAAAAATCATAGTCTCATCACCCTTCTATGTTTGGCGTTTACTGACTTATTAATACTGGATATTGATCCTAATGAAACAGCCTTTCTTCCTGGTTCCTACTCAAGCACAGTCTGTCTGTGACTTAAAACAAGGAATCCAGAGTCCCTGACTTCCTACTCTCATAGAATGCTTCTACTTCATATTATTCAAAGGAGTCTTCACTTCCAACTCTACCCTAGTTTAGGAGGAGTCAATCAATAAGAATTTATTAAGGACTTACTATATTTCCGGAACTTTGCTAAGTCCTGGAGGTACAAGGAAAGGCAAAAACATAGTCTATGCCCCCAGAGAGCTCATATTCTAATGAGGGAGATTACATGAAAATATCTATGTACATATGAAATATTTTTGTAATTTTTTAGTCATTTTCAGTCATATCTAACTCTTCCTGATCCTTTTGGGGATTTTTTTTTTTTTTTAGCAAAGATACTGGCATGGTTTGCCATTGCCTTTTCTGGTACATTTTATAGATGAGGAACTAAGTGACTTACCCAGGGTCACATAGCTAGTAAGTGATTGAGGTCAGATTTGAACTCATGAAGATGAGTTTCTGATTCCAAGTCCAGTACTCTACTGCTGTGCCACCTAAGTGCCCCACATATAAAACATGGATGATATAAATGAGAGGTAGTACCAGATGAAAGGCACTATGTGGGTGGAAAATTGGATGGATTGAGAAAGAGTTTTTGAAGAATGTGTGATTTGAACTAAATTAAAAAGAAGCCAGGAAAGCCAAGATATAGAAGAATAGAAGGAAGGCATTCTAGTCACATAGGACAGCAAGTGAAAAGGCAGAGATTGAGTGTTATGTGGGAGGAACAGCAAGTAGTCTGATGTTGCTCATTTATACAGGATGTGAAGGGTAGTAAAACATAAGAAAACTGGAGAGATTGTGTTGTAAAGGACTGTAAAAGTCAAACATGATGGGTTTTTTTTAAAATTTCATTCTGGAGATAATGAGCTGCTGGACATTAATGAGTAGGGTATAATCTGATCAGATATTTTACATTAGGAAAATCACTGGCAACCAAGTGGAGAAAATACTCTAATGGGGACAGGCTTGAAGCAAGGCAACCAACCACCAGGTTGTTGCAATAATCAAGGAGTGAGGTAATAAGTGCCTGTGCTAGGGTAGTGGTTGTTAATTGGAGTGAAGGGAACATGTGTGAGTCAGTTTTTAACTCCTCTCATTCACATTGCTAAAGCAGTGTGACACTCATTCACATGAATACTTCCTACTAAGATCTGAGGTTGGGAGGAGCACCCACTATCTCTCCCCCAACTTAAAATTCTGTCCTCAACCTACCTCTGAAACAAATAGATTGAGTTATTCATAAGGATCTGAATTTTCATTTTTCATGACGTTATTTATCAATGAAGGAGGAAGGATGGGTAATGGGAGAGTCAATTTATAAAAAAATAAATTTATAAAAATGAATAAATTTATATTAATAAATTATAAAACTATTGAACTGATTAGAAAATGCATATTTCAAAACTATTTAATAAAAATCAACAACTTACTTAAGTTTCTTCTAAAAAACAATGATAGAAGTTGGACCTTCATTTTGACCAATGAAGGTCAAAAGTGCTTCCCGACTAGGGAGAGAGTCAATTGTTCCCAGGCCACAGTGACCACCCTGTTGGGAAGATTATGGAGAAAATCTGTGCTTCACGTAAGTTGAACAAGAGGACATTTAAGATCTCTTCCTTCTCTATGATTCTGCTCCCCCCTCGGAGCCAATACATTTTGGGGAAGATTTTCTTTTGCAGGAGTGGAGAGCAATGGTTCAAATTATTTTTTTGAGCATGATGTCCACATGTTTTTGTTAATTTTCATTTGATTTTTCATTCATTTTAAAAATGAAAAAAAGTTCAAATAAAAATTAACAAAAACAAGACTAACCCAGTGAATTCTGTACAACTTATGATGTCACAGATATTTGTGCAAATGAGTCAAATTTAAAAGAGCATGTGTAAAATCTGTGTGTATAGGATATGCCATTTTCACCACTAGTCAATGTAAACTCATGAAACACTTTAGCTGTACTATCATTCTTCTTGCTATATTCAAACATGAAACGCATTTTTAAAAAGTTGAAGAATGTTTGTATGAAAGTAAAAAATAAAATAAGTTGTATTTCTCAAAATAATTCATTTTGGTAAGTACAATATAATATAGTAGCTTCTCTCCCCCACAGAAAAAACTCAATCTGTCTAAAAAATCAAATAGCTTAAAAATAATAGAGAACAATTATTTGTATTTCTCAATAAATAGATTTTAATTTAGTTGGCTTAAATTTTGTTTATTTCTTAAAAACTGAAATTCATGATTGATAAGTACATAAGAAGTTTGAAGAAAAATCCACTGGAGTCACTAAAATGAGGAAAAGCAAGGACAATTGAGTAGACTAGAAATAGAAGTTAAAGTCTCAAACCAGAAAATGTGATTCACTTTATTTAATACTGGAATTCACAGTGAGTTATTGATTGGTTAATGTTTTTACACTGCATGAATACTTTAGCTGTAGATGGCATGAAATCTAACAAACTTTAGTAGCTTGAATGTGCCATGCAAATAGAATATGTTAGAAAGAAAAGAGGCGTTTTAATTTTTGAAAATTTTTATGTTTTACATTTTTAGTTACATGTAAAAACAATTTCTAATATTTTTTTAATTTGAGTTCCAAATTCTCTTCCTCTTTATCTTCCCTCATCCCTCCTTAAGAAGGCAAGCAATTTGATATAGTTTATACATGTTCTATGGTGAAAAACTTATTCTCATATAAGTCATGCTGTGAAAGAAAATAGACCAAGAAAAAACGACCTCAAGAAAAATAGTTTTTAAAAAAGTATCCTTTGACCTGCATTCATACTCTCTCAGTTCTTTCTCTCAAGATAGCTAGCATTTTTCATCATACCATATTGTTGTTACTGTGCACAATCTTCTCCTGGTTCTGCTCACATGACTTTGCAGCAGTTCATATAAATCTTCCCAGGTTTTTCTGAAACCATCCTGCTCATCTTTTCATGGAGCACAATAGTATTCCATCGCAGTTATATTCTACAACTTATTCAGCCATTCACAATTGATGGATAGTCCTCCTGCCTCCAATTTCCAATTCTTTGCCACCACAAAAAGAGCTGTTATAAATGTTTTGTACATATCAGACCTTTTTCTTTTTGTAAAAAATCATCTTTGATATACAGAACTAGTAGTGGTATTTCTGGGTCAATGGTTATGCAGAGTTTTATAGCTCTTTGGACATCATTTGAAATTGCTTTCCAGAACTATGCCCAAAGGACTATAAAAATGTGCATACCTTTTGACCCAGAAATACTACCTAGAGAGCTGTATCCCAAAGAGATCATAAAAATGGAAAAAGGACTCATATGTGCAAAAATATTTATAGTACCTCTTTTGGAGGTGGCTAAGAACTGGAAATTGAAGGGATGCCCATCAATTGGGCCATGGTTGAACAAATTGTGGTATACAAATGTAGTGGAATACTATTATGCTATATGAAATGATGAGCAGACAGACTTCAGAAAAACCTGGAAAGACTTATATGAACTGATGTTGAATGAAGTGAGCAGAACCAGGAGAACACTGTAGACAGTAACAGTTACAGAGTGTGAGGACTAACTTTGATAGATTTAGCCCTTCTCAGCAATGTAATTCAACAGAACTCATGATAGAAAATGCCATCCACATCCGGAGAAAGAACTATGGGGTTGAAATGCAGAATGAAGCAGACTATTTTTTGTTTTGTTTTGTTTTTTTCTTTCTTTCTCATAGTTTCTCCTATTTGTTATAACTCTCCTACGCAACATGACTAATATGAAAATGTGTTTAATAGGAATGTGTGTGTAGAGCCTTTATCAGATTACATGTCATTTTGGGAAGGGAGTGCTGAGGGAGGGGGAGAAAATTTAAAACTGATAGAAGTGAATGTTGAAACTAAAAATAAATAAAGAAATTTAAAAAAAAAGAAATTGCTTTCTAGAATGGTTGGATCAGTTAAGAACTCCACCAACAGTGTATTAGTGTCTCATTTTCCCCACATCCTTTCCAACATTTGTCATTTTTCCTTTTTTTCTCATATTAGCCAACCTGATAGGTGTGATGTGGTACCACAGAGTTGTTTTGATTTGCATTTCCTTAATCAATAGTGGTTTAGAGCATTTTTCATATGACTATAAATAGCTTTGATTTCTTCTCTTTTGGGGGGAAGAGGGAATATAATTGGGGCTAAGGGACTTACCCAGGATCACACAGCTAGTAAGTGTCTGAATTTGGATTTGAACTTAGCTCCTCCTGACTCCAGGACCAGTGCTCTATCCATTGTATCACCTAGCTACCCCGATTTCTTCTGGAAAACTTCCTGTTAATATTTTTGGATAATTTACCAACTGAGGAATGACTCATCGTCTTATAAATTTGACTCAGTTCTCTTTATCTTTGGAAAACAAGGCCTTCATCAGAAAGTTACTGTCATTTTTTCCCCATTTTCCTCATTTCTTTCTAATATTGGCTTCATTGGTTTTATGTGTAAAAGCTTTTTAATTTGACATAATCAAAATTATCCATTTTACATTCTGTAATGCTCTCTATCTCTCATTTAATCATAAATTATTCCCTTATCCATAGATTTGACAGGTAAAATATTCTATGCTCCTTTAATTTGTTTATGATATAACTCTGCATGTCTAAATGTACCCATTTTGTCATTATTTTGGAATACAATATGAAATGTTGATCTATACCTAGTTTCTGCCAAACTGTTTTCCAGTTTTTCTAGCAACTCTTGTCTAATAATGGGTTGTTGTTCCTAAAGGCTGTATCTTGGAGTTTATCAAATACTAGATTACTGTGATCATTTACTACTGTGTCTTGTGTACCTAATCTATTCTGCTAACCAACCAGTCAGTCTTAACCAGTGCCCGATTGTTTTGATGATTGCCATTTTGTAATACAGTTTGGGATCTGGTGCTTGTAAACTACCTTCCTGCACATTTTTTTTTTCCATTGATTTCCTTGATATTCTTGACCTTTTATTCTTCCAGATGAATTTCATTATTATTTTTTCTAACTCTGTTAAATAATTTTTTTTGATAGTTTGATTGGTATGGTACTGAATACATGAATTATTTTAGATGGAATTGTCATTTTTATTATATTGGCTCAGCCTATCTATGAGTAGGTTATATTTTTTCAATTGTTTAGATCTGACTTCATTTGTGTGAAAAGTGTTCTATAATGTGTTCACATAGTTCCTGGGTTGACAGACAGACTCCCAAGTATTTTATTTTGTTTTAAATGGAATTTCTCTATTTCTTCTTGCTAGACCTCACAGAAATGCTGATGATTTATGTAGGTGTATTTTATATCCTGCAACTCTAGTGATGCTTTAATTATTTCAAATAGGGATTTTTTGTTAATTCTTTATTATTCAGTTGTTCAATCTTGTCTGACTCTTCATGACCCTGGGACCCTACTGTCCATGGGGTTGTCCATGGGGTTTTCTTGGCAAAGATAATGGCATGGTTTGCCATGTCCTCCTACAGGGGGTTAAGGCAGAGTGACTTGCTCAGGGTCACACAGCTAGGAAATGTCTGAGGCCAGATTTTAACTCAGGTCTTCTTGACTCGAGGCCAGTGCTCTGTCCACTGAGCCACCTAGCTGCTTCTCTGAAATTCTCTAAGGACATCTTCATATTGCCTCCAGAGAGTGATAGTTTTGTTTCCTGATGGATTATTCAAATTCTTTTAATTGTTTTTTAATCTTTTCCCATTGCTATAGCTAGCATATCTAGTAAAATATTGAATAATACTGGTGATAATGGGCATCCTTGCTTCATGTCTCATCTTCTTGGGAAGTCTTCTAGTTTATGTTACAGATGATCCTTTTCATTTTGGATGGTAATTATCATTTAGAGGAAAGCTCCATTTATTCCTATGCTTAACAGTATTTTTGATGGAAATAAGTGTTGTATTTTATCAAGAGCTTTTTCTGCATCTATTAAAGTAATCATATGATTTCTGCAGATTTTGTTGTTAATGTGGTCAATTATGTTGATAGTTTTCCAAATATTGAACTAACCCTGAATTCTTGATATAAGTCCCACCTAATCATAGTATATTATCTTTGTGATATGGTATAATCTTTGTTAGTATTTTATTTAATTTTTTTGCATCAGTATTCAAAATTGATTTATTGTATTCTTTCTGTGTTTTTACCCTTCTTAGCTTAGGTATCAGCAGTACATTTGTGTCATGAAAGGAATTTTGCAAGTCTCCTTTGTCTATTTTTCCAAATATTTTATGTAATATTGGAAATAATTGGGTTTTTTTTTAATGTTTGGTAGAATTCACTTGTGAATCTATCTGGTCTTAAAGATTTTCTTTTACTAGAGAACTCCTTGATGGCTGGTTCAATTTCCTTTTCTAAGACAATTTTTAAAGTATTTTTTACTTCCCTTTCTGTTAATCTGGACAATTTCTATTTTTTGCAAATATTCATCCATTTCACTTAGGTTGCTAGGTTTATTGGCCTATTATTGTGCAAAACAACTCCTAATAATTGTTTTAATTTCATCTGCATTGGTGGTGAATTTACTATTTTCATTTTCTGATACTGGTAAATTGTTTTTCTTTTTTCCATTTTTTTAAAAATAAAATTAACCAATAGGTTATCCATTTTAATGTTTTTTTTCATAAAACCAATTCTTATTTTTGTTTATTTATCTAGTGGTAGTCTTACTTTCAATTTTATTCATCTCTCCTTTGATTTTGGGATTTCCAATTCGGTGTTTAACTGAGGATTTTTAATTGTTCTCTTTCTAGTTTTTTTTCAGTGGCATGACCAAATAATCTGATCTTTTTCTATTTTATTGATATAAGCATTTAAAATTATAAATTTTCTCCTAAGCACTGCTTTAGGTGCATCTCATAAATGTTGATGTCTTTTCTCATTGTTGCAATTTCTTCTTTTTTTTTTTTTTTTCTTAGTCAATAAGCATTTATTAAGCACTTACTACAAACCAGAGAAAGAAATGGCAAACCACTGCAGTATCTTTGCCAAGAAAACCCCATATGGGGTCATGAAGAGTCAGACACAACTGAAACAACTCAACAACAATAAATGTGCCAGGCACTGTGCTAAGTGCTGGGAATACAGAGTTCCTGTCCTCAAGAGGCTTATATTCTTTTTTTTTTTTTTATTAATTTTTTTATTTTTTTTAATGTTTAACAATCACTGCCATACAATTGCGATTTTATCCCTCCCCACCCACCCCCCACTACCTCCCTCCCTCCCCACGACTGCATACAATTCTGTATATATTCTACATAAACTTTCCTATTGAGTATATTTTCACTATCGTCATGCTGTGTAGTCAGACTAAGATAAATGAAAGAATCCGTATAACAAATCAGAACATGATACACAAACAGATACACATACACAAACATGATCTGCTACATTATGTGAGTGACTTCCATATTTCTCTCTCTGAGTGTGGAAGGCTTTTTGCCTTGAGGTCCACCATTGGGATTTTTTTTTTTTTCAGAAGTTCTTGTGTTATTACAAAAATCTAAGTCTACCAGAAAAAACTCTCACACACTGTGGTTGTTGCTGTGCATAAAGTTCTCCTGGTTCTGCTCCTTTCACTCAGCATCAGGTCATATAAGTCCTTCCAGGCCTCTCTGAAGTCTACTTGTTCATCATTTCTTATGGCACAATAGTACTCCATTACATTCATATACCATAATTTATTCAGCCATTCCCCAATTGATGGACATCCCCTTGACTTCCAGTTTTTGGCAACTACATAGAGTGCTGCTATAAATATTTTTGTACATGTGGGACCCTTTCCCATTTTTATGATCTCTTGGGGATATAGTCCTAGTAGCGATATTGCTGGGTCAAAGGGTATGCACATTTTTGTAGCCCTTTGGGCATAGTTCCAAATTGCTCTCCAGAATGGTTGGATGCGCTCACAGCTCCACCAACAATGAATTAGTGTTCCAACTCTCCCACATCCTCTCCAGCATTTATCATTTTCTTGTTCTGTCATGTTTGCCAATCTTATAGGTGTGATGTGGTACCTCAGAGTTGTTTTGATTTGCATCTCTCTAACCAATAGTGATTTAGAGCATTTTTTCATATGATTATAGATAGCTTTAATTTCTTCCTCTGAAAATTGCCTGTTCATATCCTTTGACCATTTATCAATTGGGGACATTGTTGCAATTTCTTTAATGAAAGTACTGATTGTTTCTATGATTTGTCCTTTGACCCACTCATTTTGGGGGATTAGATTATGTAGTTTTCCAATTTATTTTTAATCTATCTTTTCATGGCCCTTTATTGAATATGATTTTTCTTGCATAATTCTCTGAAAAGGATGTCTTTTATGTATTTGTTTTTCTGCATTTGATTGTGAGGTTTTTATATGCAAAAAACATGGTTAATCTTTGTGTTATGTGCCATATATTGCTCAGAGAAAGGTATATATTTTCTCTTTCCATTCAATTTTCTCCAGAGGTTTATAATATTTGACTTATGTAAAATTCTATTCCCATCCTTAATTTCTTTCTTGTTTATGTTTTGATTAGATTTATCTAGTCCTCAGTGGGACAGTATAGTTTTACTGTCTATTCCTTCTTATAATTCATTTAATTTTTCCTTTAACAATTTGGGTACTATACCATTGGGTGTATATATATGTTTAGTATCAATATTATTTCATTGTCTGTGTTAACTTTTAGCAAGGTGTAATTTCCCAACTTATCTATTTAAATTAGATCTCCTTTTGTTTTTGTGATGTCTGAGATGATGATTGCTACCTCTCCTTTATTTTCAGTTGAAGCATAATAGATTCTACTCCAGTCCCCTACTTTCTCTGTGTATGTGTCACTTTGTTTCAAGTGTGTTTCTTGTAAAGAGTATATTGCTGCATTCTGGTTTTTAAATCCTCTCCACTATTGAATTCCACTGTATTCGTGGGTTCATTTTATCCTATTCATATTCACAGTTATAATTACTAATTGTGTATTTCCCTCCATTCTATCCCCCAACCCATTTATCCTTCTCTCTTTCTGTCTCCTTTCATCTTGTCCTTCCTCAAAAGTCTGTTTTACTTCTGACCACTGCATCCCCCAATCTAGTCACCTTCTAGCAGTCCTCTACCCTTCCTTTTCTCCTCCTCTCCTCCTCTCCTCCTACTTCCTTGTAGAACAAGATAGATTTCCATACTCAACCATCTTTGTTATTTCTTCTTTGAGCCAATTTCAATGAAAACAAGTTTTAATCATTGTCCAGCACTCTTCCACTTCCCACTCCACTATAAAATTCCTTCTTTTTGTGCCACTTTTATGTGAGATAATTTGCCACCCCTTTCTACCTCTTCTTTCTCACCCCTTTATTTATTTTTTTAAAAATCATCCCAACATAGTCATCTCACATCTGTGCCTTCTGTCTATATATACTCCTAACAACTCTAATAATGAGAAAGGTCCTAGAAGTTATTAGTATCATCTTCTCATGGAGGAATATAAACAGTTTAACCTTATTGAATCTTTTAAGATTATTCTTTTTTGTTTTTACCTTCTATTGAGTCTTGTATTTGAAAGTCAAATGCTCTATTCAACTATGGTCTTTTCACATCAGGAATGGCTGAAAGTCCATTACTTAATTAAATATCTGTTTTTTCCCCTTTGAAAGTCAAATGCTCTATTCAACTATGGTCTTTTCACATCAGGAATGGCTGAAAGTCCATTACTTAATTAAATATCTGTTTTTTCCCCCTGAAGGATTATATTCATTTTTTTGGTTATAATTCTGATTTGTTTTCCAGAATATCATATTCCAAGTCCTCTTCTTGATTAACATGGTAGCTGTTAAATCTGTGTGATCCTGAATGTAATTCCATAATATCTGAGCAGTTATTGTTGCTTATAATATTTTCTCCTTCATTAGAGAGGTTTGAAATTTGTCTATAACATTTCTGGGAGTTTTCATTTTGGGATCTCTTTCACGAATTGATCTGTGGATTCTACACTCTGGAACTGTGACCAGGACCCCTGCTCCCCTGTGGTCACAAATGCTTTTATTCCTTATGACCCTGGAATTGTGTCTCTGGTTCCTGCTCTCCTGCAGTCACAAGTATCAGCATTCTTTCTGCCTTGGACCTGAGACTAGGGACTGTGCTCCCATGTGAGTGACCACAAGCATTGTTCTCTTACCTGGAACTGTGACTAGTGTCTCTGATCCTTTAGGGCCACAAGTGTTGCTTCTACTCCTCCTCGGGAACTGCAGTCCAGAGCTGTGAAGAGGTGATGCAACAGAGAATTCTGTTGCATGCCAGAAAAGAATCTCCTGTAATCTCTTTTTGACCAGCTGTCCAATCCTCCTACTGTGTACTGAGACCTCCTAATGCTTTAGCCATTGATGTAGGTACCCTCAAGAGTCACTGCTGGCTTGATAAGCTACCTCTCTGGTCCAAACCCAACCACCATACCAGTGATACAATCCTTCCTTGTTGACCCACTAAATTGTCTTGTGCTGGAAAATTATTTCACTTCAACCTCTTGTTAGTTCTACCACTCCACATTTCAATTTGAGGCATTATTTTAAAGTTGTCTGGAGGGGAATTTGGGAGAGCCCCAGCTGAGTCGTTGCTTTTACTCCACTATCTTGGCTCTGCTCTCTGAGAGACTTTTCCACAGAAAAAGAAATGCTTTTAATAAGCAAAAGATACATTTTTAAAGCCCATAACAGTTACATTTAAAATGTCTGATTTGTATGTTTCAAAGTTGCTTACAGAAATATTAAACAAAAAAATTTCATTCAATAGGAGAAATGTTGGAGATGTTAGCAGCTGCTGCTGTGAGCAAAGCGATGCCAAAACTTAAACAGCATTGATACTACGATTACTAACTAGCGTTTATATGTTGCTTTAAGGTTTGGAAAGCACTTTACATTTATCTCATTTTGCTTCACAATACCTCTGGGAACTAGGTGCTATTATCATCCATATCTTTAGGATGAGGAAATCAAGACAAACAGAGCTTAGTTGATGTTCCCAGTATCATACATACGAAGTGTCTGATATTAAATCTGAACTCAGGACCTCCTGACTCTGACCTCAGTCAAATGACTCTACATTATAACATGTTATCAAAATGAATATTAGGAAAACTTTGCTTCTTTAGAAAGCTAATGATGGCAATGCCACATTAAGAGAATTTTTTAAAATGAACATGATATAATGAGAGCCTAGGTCTACTTCAAAGCCAACCGCCCTCAATTGTCATTTAAATTTACATTCTCCTCCAAGCAGCAATGAATAGACACACACACACACACACACACACACACGCACACACGAATGGCATTGATGCTTTTTCATACTTAGAATTTGTTCATTGCCCTGGAATATTGTTCTACTTCTACCCAGTATGGTTTTTCAGAAATTCTTTGTAACTTATAATGTCCTTCATTCACAATGCTCTTACAATCACTCATCCGATAAATTATAGCCCCTTGACCAAGTTTCTCTTCCTACAACTAAAAAATAAAGTTACCACCTGTTCAAAAATAAGTAACCTGTTGTGTAGCAAGATGAGAAACTTATCATAAACTGTCATATTCTTACCTTGCTTTTTTATTCTGTTGTCAGTTAATCATTTTCATCCTGTCTCCTCCTTGTGTTATCAATTTCAACATCATTCCTTTTGCTCACAAATGTAATATGCTACATTAAGTTTTTCATTTTTGCCATAGAGAGGGGTTTAACAGAGTCGTGTGTTTATCCAAAGTCACCTTGGCCAAGGAAGGAAAGCTCTAGGGTTTTAAAAGAAGTCCTGCCATCACCTTCATGGGATCATTTCCACAGTTCTTTCATTGATTCTAAATATTCACCTGATGCTAAACCAATAATAATGCTGACATTAACAGTCCTTTAAATATCTCATCTCACTTAATCCTATATGTGGTACCAATAATAATAAATTCATTTTACAAGTGATGAAACCGAATATCAAAAAGGTTAAATGATTTAAGTAATTTCATGTTAGTGAGTGCCAGAGCCAAGATCTCAAACAAGTTTGTTCTGAATACATCATGCTATGTCCCGACCATCTAGGAAAGAAAGATGAGCCTATGCAAATGTGAATAAAACAACATGTTGAGCTGTGAAATAAATAAGCCTTCCACTTCTGCCAGGCAGCTATCTTGTATATGAGGGAAAACAGTCTGGAATAACACTGGAAAGGTAGGCTGGACCCTAAATGGTAAGTGTCTTAAATATCAGGGCTAAGAGTTGACTTTCAATTCAAAAGCAACTATAACAAACTGAAAACTTTTGAGGACAAGAGTGACAAGGAAAGTCTTAGAGCTTAGATATATTCTATAGGCATCAGAATGAAAGATGAATTGGAGCAGGAAAGATAAAGGAGATGGAAAGACCTATTAGGAGGATACTATGATAGTAAAATGAAAGTGACAAGATTTTGAAAAGGAGTGGTAGCCATGGGAGTAGAAAAGAGCGAGACAATATGAGAAATGTTCTGAAAGCATAATCGGCAAAACTTGTAAAATTATGCAAAAGGGGAAAAAAGAAGCAGGAGTCAAAGACAATGCCAAGGGGTGTAGTAAGGGTAACTAAAATTAGAGTGCTAAAAAAATTAAAACAACAAAGTTGAGAGCAGAAATAGTTTTAGGAGGGAAATTGAATTTTGTTTTAGACAAGTTGAATGTGGGAGGAGGAAAAGATATCCAACTGAAAGATATTCATCAGGTAAATTGAAATTCAAGACCAAAGTACAAGGGAAAGATTACAGATGCATTTACATATTTTTAAGTCAACTGTATAAAAAAGGAAAAGTGGATTCACCAGGACAGAGGAGATAATGCAAAAAATTGTAAAAAGAGGAGAGAAGAAATATCAGGATAATACACCAGGGGATACCCAAACTTAGGAGGTTGGAGAAGGATAGCAAAACAGTGGGGAAGTGCCATAAGGGTGAAATCAGATAGCAGAAAATTCAGGGGAAAGTATATTACTCAATTCCAGGGTGGAGAGAAGAGTTAAAAGGAGAGGATGGTTAAGAGGATCACATACTGCAGAAAAACCAAGGAACATAAGGATTAAGACAAAATCTTTGAATTTATGAGCTAAGAATACATGAGTGGACTTTCATAGGGCAGTTTCAATAGAGTGGCAGGGCTGGAAGTTAAATTGAGAAAGGAAAGTGAAGGGAGTGAGTGATGTAGTACAGGGAATGAATTAAAATGACTCCAGGAGTTTATTAGTGAAAGGAAAAGATATACAGAACAACCAATGTGAGTGGATAGTAGGATTAAGGAAAGGTTTTAAGGATATGAGAAAGCTAAGTATGTTTGTAATCAGAGGGATAGGAGCCAATATGTAAATAGAAAAGGAAGATAAGAAGAGAAAAATGGAAAAATTAAAGGGGAAAACTCCTGTAGAAGGTAGAATTAGATGAGATAAAGGGAAAATGTGGAGAGTTTATCATTGACAAGGAAAAGGGTCATCTTATCCTCAAAGATTAAAGAAGGAATGGATAGTTAAGATTCAGAGAGTATTTAAAATGTAAAGAAGAGACTGAATGTGATAAAACTGTTGATGAAGGATAGCCATAATCTTTTCAGTAGGAAAAAAAGAGTCAAAGTGCTGAAAGACAGGTGGTTCAGATTGTGGACATGAAGAGAAACGTTTGAAAAATCTTCCATAGGGGTTATTACAAGAAATAAATAATTGATGAATAAAAAGATATCTATGTAGCAGTGATGTCTCAGCTGGACATGAATTTGTAGTGGACCCAGTGTATGTGATATTGGGACTTCCCCTAACAAGGTTCCAGTGGGAGTAGAATAGACAAGTGATAAATGTGGCATAAGAAGATGCCAGGTATGAAAAGCAGAATGACAAGGAAACAAGGGATGGGATTCAAGAATTGAAAATAGCACCATATTTAACTGGGTTAAATAATGTTTCAAGACAGTAAAGGGAAGTTACAGAAAGAGGTGATGGGGAGAAGAGGGACAGATTGTGTTAATAGATTATGGGAAGGCTGAAGGGCTAGTTTAGGAAGAATGCAGTGGTAGGAGAAGTAGAAAGAAAGGAGATTGTCAACAAACATACTTGGAACATAGTAATAAGATTGCTTGCTGCTAAATAAGTATCTTTAGGACATTGTCAGCCTATGTGCTATCAGTGGACACTCTGTGTCTTTGAGAAAAAGAAAGTAAAAGGGAAAAAAATTCATTTTAGAAAAAGTCCATGAGAGGCATTGGATTCCTAGATGTATAACTTTGCTTTCAATCAACAAACTAAAGATCTTCGTCAATTACCATTATAATTCTTACAACAATTAAAAACACAAGGCTCAAATTGATGGACAGATTTACTCATGAATGAAAAAAATATAGGTATGCTTTTGTACTCATTGTCTATCTTCTCTGAGTAAATACTCCTCTGTTCTGTAGCTTGAGCAGAGCTGTCTTCACCTCTTTGTTTCTCAGTGTATACACCAGTGGATTCAGCACAGGTGTGAGCACAGTGTAGAAAATAGCCACAATTGCATCCACAGTATCTTTGGAGCCTGGTCTCAGATAATTAAAGACACATGGTCCAAAGAAACAGAGGACCACAATGCAGTGGGAAGCACAGGTCTGGAAAGCTTTTTGTCTTCCCTCTGCTGTGCGGATCTTTAGGATGGCATGGACAATGGACATGTAAGAAAGGAAAATCAGGAAAAAACAACCAGAGGCCACCACCCCAATGGTAACAAAGATCACCATCTCATTGGCTGAGGTATCTGCACAGGCTAATTTGAGAATGGGGGGAGCATCACAGAAATAATGTTGGATCTGATTGGGGCCACAGTAGGGCAGGCGGAAGGTCAGCATAGTTTGGATAGCAGAATGCACTGAACCACTGAGCCATGTACTTCCAGTTAAAAGAGCACGAGTTTTTCCACTCATCATAGTGGCATAGTGCAAGGGATGAGTGATAGCCAGGTAGCGGTCATAGGACATGACTGTGTAGAGGAAACACTCTGTGCTCCCCAGAAAATGAAAGAAATAGAGCTGGGCCACACAACTGTGAAATGAGATGGCCCCACCATCTGGGGAGAGCAGACCCATGAGTGTCTTGGGTACAGTAACAGTGGAGAACCACATGTCAATAAAGGAGAGGTTGGCCAGGAAATAGTACATGGGAGTGCGGAGGTGGGAGTCCACCTTGATCACCATCAGGATGAGGAGGTTCCCCACAAGAGTGAGTACATAGATTACTAAGAAAATTACAAATAGGACAATATCCAGTTCAGGTGCATGGGGAATCCCCATGAGGATGAATGTAGTCACAAAGCTCTGATTCTCTTTTTCCATTCAGGCAGTGGACCCCTTTCTTAAAGGAAAAGAAAGAAACTACATTCACAAAGAATTCACACCACATAGAACAAAACATTTGAACTTCATGGTTGCCAAATTATATTATATTACATATATATTAGAATATATTTCATATATATATAATCATTTTACAAATGAAGAAATTGAGTCTCAGAAAAGTTAAAAATATCACTAATAAGTTGGTGCAGCCTGGATGTGGACCTATACCTTCTGACTTTAAGTTCAGTGCTCTATCAACTAAGCAGAAAGAATGGGCAAATTGGGAAAAATAGGAGAAAAGGCCAACCTAGCTGCATAGATGAACTTGTCAGAGGGAACAAATAAATTGTATCACCAATGTTTGTTTTCTAATCCTGTAGGAACCAATCTCATTTCTGACTTTCCTTACTAAATCATAGCAGATCTCATCAAACACAGCCCAGAATAATCTGATAACTGGAATTAAAGAAGTTCCTAAAGGAATTAAAGAACTTAGACTTATTACATGAGTTTGTGCATGTGCACAAGTGTTTATGTATATGCATGTGTTTAGAAATTACTATCTTGTCTATGTAGAATACAAAATTCTCAAGAAGAAATGGAAGTTCTGTTAAAGCTGGCACTACTGTACATTGTTGTGAACATAAAAATGACCCTAGTGCCTAGTAAAGTGCCTTCATTTAGTAGGTTTGTAATAAATATTTCTTCAGTTAAGTGAATGTGATGTGGTCCTCTGTGAACAGTGGGGTATTGGCCCAAGGACACCCAGATAACTAATAATAAAAAATAAATTATGCATATCTTAATTGGATAAAAAAAGGAAGGAATTCTTAGAAACCAGAACATCTAATAAGTGCTGGAAACTCACCTCTTTCTGATGTGAATCTTCTATACTTTTCTAGAGTCTTCACTACTCGTTGACCTGAAAGGAATACTAGATCATGTGGAATTGTTCAAAGAGAAAACACACCCATTTCCAGTGCAGGAAAAAGGGTTACTCATTGTTTAAGTAAGATTAAACAAGGAAAAGAAGGAGAGGAAATGGGCCAGGAGAGAAAGAATAAGAACTTAAATTGGTATACAGGCCCTGGGGAAGGGATTGCACTCTGGATCCCAAAGCTCTCTGCTCAACAGGAAAACAAAAGACAAAACGTTTGTTTTCAAATGTGAATATAGATCTGTTCTTCATATAACATATTTGCATATGCATGTGGTATTTTATGTCAGAACCTCATAAGAAGGATCATCATTATCTGTTAGTCTCTGAAATCTGCAGGGCTAGAAGCATTTAAGGAATTTTTTTTTCTGAAATTGATTTTAAAGTATTTCTTGAATGATTGAAAGGCAGCAAAGATCATCTCCATCCCTAAGGGCATTCTTTATTCTCTCTTGGGGTTCTAAGCGCTTTTCCTGATTCCTACTCAATTTTCTAAAGGTTTTTCGTAACTCATTCAACAGTGATAATTTAACTCAATGGTTCTCACCTGAGGTTGAGGAGTAGGCTACAGAATTATTGCTAGATGTGGATTCATAAATAAGGAAACACTTTTTGTGTTAACAGAATAAATATTATATACACATGTACATCAGTATTTTCAAATTTAATAAGTTGTATTATTAATGAAATGGAAATTCATTTAAAAGTGTATCTGAATTCTTTTCATTATTTTTCTCAATCAATTTACACTGATAGGACAACTAATGTGAAAGGGGCTTCAATTTTTAAAACATTATATAATCATAGATTCAGAGCAGAAAGAGATCTTTGAGGATATTTGGTCCAACTTTCTTATTTTACAGATTGGGAAACTGAGGCTCAGAGAGATAATTTAATGTGCCTATGACCACACAGCCAATGTCTGAAGTATGACTCAAACCCAGTGTTTCTGACTCCCAGTTCTTTACTCTATACCTTAGCTTTTAAGTTACAGATATACCAAGACAGAATAGACTGTATATTGCTGATTTTATTCCTATCTGGAATGTATCCCTTCATTCTACATTTTGATCCTGAGAGGGGTATAACTAGATGGTTTCCAATTTGATTCATTTGAATTCAATTGAAAATATTTATTAAACTCATTGTCTGACAGAGACTATAAAAGAAAATAGATTTAAAAAAACCCCAAGAAAAATAAAACAACAAAATGATGCTTTGACCTGCATTCATATTCCATCAGCTCTTTCTCTTAGGATGGATAGCATTTTTCATTATACACTATTGTTGTCATTGTGTGGAATCTTCTTTTGGTTACGTTCACATGACTTTGCAGCAGTTCATATAAGTCTTCCCAGGATTTTCTGAAATCATCCTGCTCAATAGATGCACTTTCTTGGAGCACAATTATATACCACAACTTCTTCAGTCATTAGCAATTGATGAATATCCCCCCAACTTCCAATTCCAACACAAAAAGAGCCACTATAAGTATTTTTGTACTTATGCAACCTTTTTTTCTTATAAAAAAATCTCTTTGATACATAGAACCATTAGTGGTATTTCTGGGTAAATAGGTATGCACAATTTCATAGCACTTTGGGCATCATTCAAAATTACTTTCCAGGATGTCTGGAAGAACTCTACCAACAATATTTCCTTCTCATTTCTCCCACATCCTCTCCAACTTTTGTCATTTTTCCCTTATTAGCCAATCTGATAGGTTTGAGGTGGTATCTCAGAGTTGTTTTAATTTTATTTCTCTAATCAATAGTGATTTGGAGCATTTTCTTTTCATATGGCTATAAATAGCTTTGATTTCTTCTCCCTTTTTTTGGATGTCATTGGGGCTAAATGACTTGCCCAGGGTCTGAAACTGGATTTGAATTCTTCTCTTCATGACTCCAAAGTCAGCGCTCTATCCATTGCACCATGTAGCCACCCTGATTTCTCCTTAGGAAAACTTCCTGTTCATATTTTTTGATCATTTGTCAACTGGGGAATGACTCGTGTTCTTATAAATTTGACTCAGTTCCTTATATCTTTGAAAAATGAGGTCTTTATCAGGTAAAGATGCTTTAATTTTTTCCTCATTTTCCTCATTTCTTTCTAATCTTGGCTGTATTGCTTTTGTTTGTGTAAAAATTTTTTTTTAACTTGATGTAATCAAAATTATCCATTTTACATTCTGTAATGCTCTCTATCTCTTGTTTGGTCATAAATTCTTCCCTTATCCATGGATTTGACAGGTAAAATATTCCATGCTTCCTTAATTTGTTTTTTGTATAATTCTATATGTCCAAATTCATTTTGACCTTCTCTTGGAAGACAGTGGGAGATGCAGGTATATATGTAGTATCTGCCAAACTGGTTTCCAGTTTTCTCAGCAATTTTTGTCTAATAATGAACTGTTGTCCCAAAAGCTTGCATCTTGGAGATTATCAAACATAAGATTGCTATGGTCATTTACTGCTATGATTTGTGTACCTAAACTATTCTACTGACCAACCAATTAGTCTTAGCCAGTGCCAGATTGTTTTCGTGATTAATGCTTTCTAATACAGTTTGAAGTCTAGTAATTAGAGAACACCTTCACATTTTTTCAGTAAATTCCTTGAGATACTGACTTTTATTTTTCCAGATGAATTTTGTTATTTTTTTCCAACTGTTATATATTTTTTTTGGTAGTTTGATTGGTATGGAATTGAATAAGTAAATTAATTTAGGTGGAATTGTCATTTTTATTCTGTTTCTTCGGTCTGCTCATGAGTACTTTATATTTTTCCAGTTGCTTACATCTGACTTTATTTGTGTGAAAAGCATTGTAACATGTTTACGTAGTTCCTGGTCTGCTTCTCTTGGCAGACAGACTCCCAAGTACTTTGTATTGTCTTAAATTCAATTTCTCTTCCTACTTTTTCTTGCTACCTTGTTGGTAATTATAGAGAAATGCTGATGATTTCCACAGGTTTATTCATATATTCCAACTTTGCGGATGTTTTCATCATTTGAACTAGGTTTTGTTGTGGTAGTTGTTGTCCATTCTCTACTATTGTTCAAGTGTTCTATCATGTATGACTCTTCATGACCCTGCTCTTCATGGATTCTCTTGGCAAAGATACTGGAGTGGTTTGCCATGTCCTCCTCCAAAAGGTTAAGGCAGAGTGACTTGCTCAAGGTCACTCAGCTAGCAAGTGTCTGAGGCCAGATCTTAACTCAAGTCTTCTTGAGTAGAGGCCAGTACTCTGTCCACTGAGCCACCTCACAACTTCTCTGAAATTCTCTAAGGAAACTTATATATTGTCCCCAGAGAGTGATAGTTTTGTTTCTTGACAGATTATTCAAATTCTTTTAATTGGTTTTTAATCTTTTCCCATTGCTATAGCTAGCATTTCTAGTAAAATATTGAATAATAGTGGTGATAATGGCATCCTTGCCTCACCTCTCATCTTGTTGGGAAGATTTCTAGTTTATTTATGTTACAGACAATGCTGGTTTTAGATGGTACTTATCATTTAAAGGAAATCCCCATTTATTCCTGTGTTTTCTAGTAGTTTTAATGGAAGTATATATTATATTTTATCGAGAACTTTTTCTGCATCTGTTGAAATAATCATAAATTTCTGTAGGCTTTGTTTTTAGTGTGGTCAATTATGTTGATAGTTTTCCTAATATTTATCTAACCCTGCATTCTTGGTGTAATTACCACCTGGTCATAGTGTATTATCTTTGTGATATGTTATAATCTCCTAGTTAGTATTTTATTTAAATTTTTTGTATCAATATTCAAAATTGGATTATTATTTTCTTTCTCTTTTTTTACATTTCCTGGCTTAAATATCAGCAGCATATTTATGTCATGAAAGGAATTTTGTAGGTCTCCTTTGCCTGTTTTACCAAGTATTTTATATAATATTAGAATTGTTTTTTAAAATTTTGGTAGAATTCACTTGTGAATTCATCTTCTCTTGAATATCTTTTTTTACTAGAGTATTACTTGATGGCTTGTTCAATTTCTTTTTCTAAGACAGAGTTTTTAAAGTATTCTACTTCCCCTTCTGTTAATCTGGGCAATTTCTATTTTTGCAAATATTCATTCTTTTCACTTAGATTGTTAGGTTTATTGACCTATTATTGGGCAAAACAGCTCCTAATAATTGTATTCATTTCATGTGCATTTATAGTGAATTCACCACATTTATTTTTGATACTGGTAAATTGTTTTTCTTCTATCCCTTTTTAAAATAAAATTAGTCAATGAGTTATCCATTTTAATGCTTTTTCACACAACCAGCTCTTATATTTGTTTATTTATCTAATGGCTTTCTCACTTTCAATTTTATTAATCTTTCCTTTGATTTTAGTGATTTCCAATTTGGTGTTTAACTGAGGATTTTTAATTGTTCTTTTTCTAGCTTTTTTAGTGGCATGCCCAAATAATCTGATCTTTTTCTATTTTCTTTATGTAAGCATGTAAAGATATAAATTTTCCCCCTAAGTACTGTAGCTTTAGGTGCATCCCATATATGCTGGTATCCTTTCTCATTGTCAGTCTCTTTAATGAAAGTGTTGATTGTTTTTATGATTTGTCCTTTAACCCACTTATTTCTTGGGATTAGATTATGTAGTTTCCAATTTATTTTTAATCTCTCTTTCAATGGCCCTTTGTTGAATGTGTTTTTATTGTATAGTGCTCTAAAATATATGTATTTTATATCTTTGCTTTTCTGCATTTGGTTGTATGGTTTTTATGCCCGAATACATGGTCAATCTTTGTGTTACATGCCATATACTTCTCTGATAAAGGTATTTTTTTTCTCTTTCCATTCAAGTTTCTCCAAAAGTTTATGATATTTAACTTTTCTAAAATTCTATTCCCATCCTTCATTTCTTTCTTGTTTATGTTTTCATTAGTTTTATCTAGTTCTGAGTAGGACTGAGTGGGGAGTCCTAAGGTTCCTCACTAGTATAGTTCTACTGTCTATTCCTTCTTATAATTCATTCAATTTTTCCTTTAAGAATCTGGATGCTATACCATTGGCTGTATATATGTTTAGTGTTAATATTACTTCATTGTCTGTGTTATCTTTTACCAAGATATAGTTTCCCAGCTTGTCTCTTTAAATTAGATCTCCTTTTGTTTTTTCAATGTCTGAAATGATGATTGCTACCTTTCCCCCTTTCTTTTACTTCAATTGAAGTATAATAGATTCTGCTCCAGTCCCCTATATTGTCTGTGTTTGAGTCACTTTTATTCAAGTATGTTTCTTGTAAAGAGTGCACTGCTGCATTCTGGTTTTTAAATCTACTCCATTATCTATTTCCATTTAATCCATGATTTCATTTCATCCTATTCTCATTCACAGTTATAATTACTAGTTGTGTATTTCCCTCTATCCTACCCATTTATCCTTCTCTCTCTCTCTCTCTCTCTCTCTCTCTCTCTCTCTCTCTCTCTCTCTCTCTCTCTCTGTGTGTGTGTGTGTGTGTGTCTCTGTGCGTCTTTCTCTCTGTCTCTCTGTCTGTCTGTCTGTTTCTCTCTCCTTTCGTCCTGTCCTTCCTCAAAAGTCTGTTTTGTTCCTGACCATTGCATCCCCCAGTCTAGTCATCTTCTAACAATCCCCTACCTTTCCTTTTCTCCCCCTCCCCTACCTTTCCTTTTCTCCCCCTCCCCTCCTACTTCCCTTTAGAACAAGATTGATTTCCATGTTGAACCATCTATATTATTCCCTCTTTAAGTCAACTTCAATGAGAACAAGTTTTAGTAATTGCCCACTACTCCTCTAATTCCCCATCCACTACAAAACTCTTCTTTTTATACCTCTTTTATGTGAAACAATTTGCCCCCCATTTCTACCTCTCCTTTTCCTCTCCTCCCAGTGCATTCTTCTTTCTCACCCACTAATTTTATTTTTTTTAAATCATCCCATCATTGCCACCTCATATCTGTGCCCTCTGTCTATATTTCCTCCTAACAGCTCTAATAATGAGAAAGATCCTAGGAGTTATTAGTACCATCTTCCCATGGAGAAATATAAACAGTTTAACCTTATTGAATCTTTTAAGATCGTTCTTTTTTGTTTTTACCTTCTGTTGAGTCTTATATTTGAAAGTAAAATTTTCTATTCAACTATGGTCTTTTCACATCAGGAATGGTTGCAAGTCCACTACTTAATTAAATATCTATTTTCCCCCTGAAGGAATATATTCATTTTTTCTAGATGGATTATTCTTATTTATAATCCTAACTGCTTTGATTTGCAGAATATCATATTTCAAGTCCTCTTTTTGTTTAACATGGTAGCTGTTAAATCTATGTGATCGTGAGTATAGTTCCACAGTATTTGAATGGTTTATGGTTGCTTGCAATATTCTCCTTCACTAGGGAGCTTTGGAAGTTGGTTACAATATTCCTGGGAGTTTCCATTTTGGGATCTCTTTCATGAACTGATCTGTGAATTCTCCACCCTGGAACTGTGATCAGGGCCCCTGCTCCCTGTGGCCACAAGTGTTTTTGCTCCTTATGACCCTGGAATTGTGCCTCAAGCTTCTGCTCTCCTGCAGTCACAAGTATCAGAACTCTTTTTTTTTGCCTTGGACCTGAGACTAGGGGCCCTGCTTCCCTATGAGTGATCACAAGCATCATTCTCTGATCTGGAACTGTGAACTACCTTTAGGTCAACAAGTACTCTTTCTACTCCTCCTCTGGAAATGCAATCCAGCACTGTGTATAGGCAATGCAACAGAGTCCTCTATTGCATGTCGACAAAAGATATCCTGTAATGTGCTTTTAACCAGTTGTCCAGACTTCTTGCTCTCTGCGTGATGAGAGCTCCTAAAACCTCAGATGCTGATGTAAGCATCCAGAAAGGCCACTTCATGAGCTTGAGGGCCAGATTTATAATTTAAAAAGAGATTTCTGAAAAACCAGATTGGGAAGAAGTACAATATTCCAGGGCAACACCTAAATTCTGAACATGAAAAAGAATGAATATCATTTATAAATATGAGTGTGGTTTTGTGTGTGTGTGTGTGTGTGTGTGTGTGTGTGTGTGTGTGTGTGTGTGTAATCATTGTCCCCTGGAGGAGAATTCAAATTTAAATAAGAGTTAGAAGGCCAGATTCATGAGCTACCTCTGTATTCCAAGTTCAACTACCCCTGACCACCTGTGATACACACTTTCCTGGGGCTTCAATTGTCTTGTGCTCCAAAATTACTTCACCTCAACCTTTCTGTTAGTTCTGCCACTCCAGACTTCAATTTGAGGCATAATTTCAAATTTGTTTGGAGAAGAATTTGGGAGAACCCCTGTTGAATCCTTCCTTTTTCTGCACTATCTTGGCTCTGCTTTCAAAGAGAGACTTTTCACACAAAATGAAATGCTTTTAATAAGTCAAAGAAGCATTTTTAAAGGCCATAACTGTGACATTTAAAGTGTATGATTTGTGTCTTAGAAGGTTGCTTACAGAAATGCTAAACAAAAAAACTTCATTCAATAGGAGCAACGTTGGAAATATGAGTGGCTATTGCTGTGAGCAAAATGATGCCTGGCAAAACTTAAAACAGTATTGATACTACTATTGCTAACTAGCATTTGTATTTTGTTTTAAGGTTTGCAAAGCAAACAACTATCTCATTTTTCTTCATAATAACCCTGAGAACTAGGTGCTAGTATCATCCCTTTTTTTTTTAGGATGAAGAAACTAAGGCAAGCAGACGTTAGGTGACTTTCCTGGAATCATACATAGGAAGTGTATGATAAATTTGAACTCAGGACTTCCTGACTCCACGTTCAGTCAAGTGACTCTATACTACAGTACATTATCAAAATGGATATTAGGAAAACATTGATATTTTACAAAGCTAATGATGGCATGACCACATTAAGATAAATTTTTTAAAAATAAAAATGACATAATGAGAGAAACCCCTGATCCACCTAAAAGATATCCACCCTCAACTCTTATTTAAATTTGCATTCTCCTCCAAAGAGCAATGAATACACACACACACACACACACACACACACACACACACACACACACACACAAGTACACTCACATTTGTAAATAATACTGATGCTTTTTCATGTTCATAATTTTTTTTTCTTGCCCAGGAATATTGTTCTACTTCTTCCAGTCTGGTTTTTCAGAAATTTCTTTGTAATTATAAAGTCCTTCATTCACAATGTTCTTATAATTACTCATCTGATAAATTTCAATCTCTTGACTGAGTTTCTTTTCCTACAACTACAAAATAAAGCTATCATTTGTTCAAAAATAAATAACCTGTAGTGTAGCAAGATGGGAGAGAGATCTGTTATAAACTTTTCATATTCTTACTTTTCTTTTTTATTAGTATGTATTAATCATTTTCTTTCCTATCTTGTCCTAGAGTTGTCAATTCAAACAGCGTTCCTTTTGCCCACAAATTCAATTTCCTGCATTATATTTTTCATTTTGCCTAATAGAGGGGCAATGAGTTTTGTGTTTATCCAAAGTAATCCGGCCAAGGAAGGAAAACTCTGGGGTCTTTAAAGAAGTCCTGACATAACCTTCTTGGAATCATTTCCTCAGTCCTTTCACTGATTCTACATATTCACCTGAAATCAAGTCAGTAATAATGCTGACACTAAACAATACTTTAAATATCTCATCTTAGTCCTCACCACTACTCTATGAAATATATAGTATCAGTAACATTAATCTAATTTTACAAGTGATGAAACTGAGTATCAAAAAGGTTAAACATTTTAAGCAATTTTAAAAGTTTAGTAAGTGTTAGAGCCAAGATTCCAAACAAGTTTTTCTGAAGACACTATGATACATCCTGATCATCCAGGAATGAAAGAGGAGCCCTTTGCAAATGCAAGAAAAAGAAAAGTATGTTGAACTCAGGAATCAATAAGCACTTCACTTCTGCCTGGCAATTATATTGTATATGAGGGGAAACAACATGAAATAACATTGGAAAGGTAGGTTGGAACCTAATCATGAAGTGCCTTGAATATTAGGGTTAGGAGTTAGCCATTTATCGAAAAGCAACTTTGACATATCGAATACTTTGGAGGAGAAGAGTGACAAGGACAGTCTTAAGGCTGAAAAACATTGTATTGGCAGCAGAATGAAAGATGAATTGGAACAGAGAAGGCAAAGGAGATGGAGAGATCAATTAGGAGGATACTATAACAGTACAGAGAAAGTGACAAGATTTTGAAAAGGAGTACTGACCATGTGAGTAGACAAGAAAGAGAGAATATGTGAAATGTTTTAAAAGTATAATCAGCAAAACTTGGCAACTTATGTGACAAGGGAAGGAAGAAGCAGGAGTCAAAGACAATGCTAAGATATTTAGTCAGAGGAACTAAAGATAGAGTGATAAAAACAACTCAAATGGCAAAGTAGAGAACAGAAATAGTTTTAGGAGGGACGCTGAATTTTGTTTTAGACAAATTGAACTAGGGATGAGGGAGAGAAATCCAAGTGAAAAATATCCATCATACAAATGGAAATGGGAGACCAAATTCCAAGGGAAAGATTAGATATGAATTTAAGTATTTTTAAGTCAGCTGCATAGGAAGAGAAAATTGGATTCACCAGGATAGAGGAGATCACAGCAGAGATTTGAAAGAGGAGAGAAGAGAAGGAATACCAGAACAATACACTGGGAGATATCCAAACATAGGAGATTGGAAAAGGGTCAGAAAACAGTGGGGGAACACCAAAGTGATGTCAGTATTAAATACAGGGGAAGGTATATTACTCATTTTCAGGGAACAGAGAGGAGTTAAGAGGAGGTGATGGTTAATAGTATCACATGCTACAGAAAGACCAAGGAAGATAAGGACCAAGACAAAATCTTTGAACTTAGCAACTATGAAAATATTGGTAGACTTTCATAGAACATTTTCAATCTAATGGCGGGGTTGGAAGTTAAATTGGGAAAGGAAAGAGAAGGGAGTAAGTGATGTAGTGGAGGGAATGAATTAAAATGACTCCCAGAGTTTATCAGTGAAGGGAGGAGAGATACAGAACAACCAATGTGAGTGGATAGTAGGATTAAGAAAAAGTTTTAAGGATATGAGAAAGCTAAGTATGTTGGTAATCAGAAGGAAAGGAGACAATATATAAATAGAAAATGAAGATGAGAAGAGAAAAATGAAAAAATTAAAAGGGAAAACTCCTAAAGAACATAGAATTAGATGAAATAAAAGGGGAAAAGTAGAGAATTTATCGACAGAAAAAGGTCACGTTTTCCTTTAAGACTGAAGAAGGAAAGGATAGTTAATATGTAGAGGCTTTTTAAACTGTGAAGAAGAGAGACTGAGGAAGATGAAACGATTGATGAAGGGCAGCCCTCATCTTTTCAGTTAAAAAAAATAAAGGAGTCAAAGTACTGAAGGACAGGTGGTGGTGGTTCAGATGAACATGAAGGGAAAGGTTTGAAACATTTTTCATAGGGATTATTAAAAGGAATATATAAGTGATGAATGAAAAGACATCTTTGTAGCAGTGATGTCTCAGTTGGACATGAACTGATAGTGGACCCTATGCATGTGGTTTTGTCACTTCCTCCATCAGGCTTACAGTGAGAGTGGAACAGACAAGTGATGAATGGGGCCCAAGAAGTTGCCAGGTATGAAAAGCAGAATGACAAGGAAGCAAGGGATGGGATTCAAGGACTGAAAATAGTACCATATTTAACTGGGTTAAAAATGGTTCAAGAATGTAAAGAGAAGCCACAGAAAGAGGTGATGGGGAGAAGAGGGATAGATTAAGAGTTAATAGATTATGGGAAGGATAAAGGGCTACTTCAGGAGGAATGAAGTGTTGGGAGAAGTAGAAAGAAAGGAGATCGTCAACAAACATACTTGGAACATAGTAATAAGATTGCTCACTGCTAAATAAGTATCTTTAGGATACTGTCAGCCTATGTGCTATCAGTGGACATTCTGTGTCTTTGAAAAAAGAAAGTAAAAGAGAAAAAAAATTCATTTTAGAAAAAGTCCATGAGAGGCATTGGATTCCTAGATGTGTAACTTTGCTTTCAATTCACAAACTAAAGATCTTTGGCAATTACCTTTACAATTCATATGGCATTTAAAAACACAAGGCTCAGATTGATGGACAGATTAATTCATGAATGAAAAAATATATATATATAGGTATGCTTTTGTACTCATTGTCTATTTTCTCTGAGTAAATACTCCTCTGTTCTGTAGCTTGAGCAGAGCTGTCTTCACCTCTTTGTTTCTCAGTGTATAAGCTAGTGGATTAAGCACAGGTGTGAGCACAGTATAGAAAACAGCCACAATTGAGTCCACAGTATCTTTGGAGCCTGGTCTCAGATAATTAAAGACACATGGTCCAAAGAAACAGAGGACCACAATGCAGTGGGAAGCACAGGTCTGGAAAGCTTTTTGTCTTCCCTCTGCTGTGCGGATCTTTAGGATGGCATGGACAATGGACATGTAAGAAAGGAAAATCAGGAAAAAACAACCAGAGGCCACCACCCCAATGGTAACAAAGATCACCATCTCATTGGCTGAGGTATCTGCACAGGCTAATTTGAGAATGGGGGGAGCATCACAGAAATAATGTTGGATCTGATTGGGGCCACAGTAGGGCAGGCGGAAGGTCAGCATAGTTTGGATAGCAGAATGCACTGAACCACTGAGCCATGTACTTCCAGTTAAAAGAGCACGAGTTTTTCCACTCATCATAGTGGCATAGTGCAAGGGATGAGTGATAGCCAGGTAGCGGTCATAGGACATGACTGTGTAGAGGAAACACTCTGTGCTCCCCAGAAAATGAAAGAAATAGAACTGGGCCACACAACTTTGAAATGAGATGGCCCCACCATCTGGGGAGAGCAGACCCATGAGTGTCTTGGGTACAGTAACAGTGGAGAACCACATGTCAATAAAGGAGAGGTTGGCCAGGAAATAGTACATGGGAGTGCGGAGGTGGGAGTCCACCTTGATCACCATCAGGATGAGGAGGTTCCCCACAAGAGTGAGTACATAGATTACTAAGAAAATTACAAATAGGACAATATCCAGTTCAGGTGCATGGGGAATCCCCATGAGGATGAATGTAGTCACAAAGCTCTGATTCTCCTTTTCCATTCAGGCAGTGGACCCCTTTCTTAAAGGAAAAGAAAGAAACTACATTCACAAAGAATTCACACCACATAGAACAAAACATTTGAACTTCATGGTTGCCAAATTATATTATATTACATATATATTAGAATATATTTCATATATATATAATCATTTTACAAATGAAGAAATTGAGTCTCAGAAAAGTTAAAAATATCACTAATAAGTTGGTGCAGCCTGGATGTGGACCTATACCTTCTGACTTTAAGTTCAGTGCTCTATCAACTAAGCAGAAAGAATGGGCAAATTGGGAAAAATAGGAGAAAAGGCCAACCTAGCTGCATAGATGAACTTGTCAGAGGGAACAAATAAATTGTATCACCAATGTTTGTTTTCTAATCCTGTAGGAACCAATCTCATTTCTGACTTTCCTTACTAAATCATAGCAGATCTCATCAAACACAGCCCAGAATAATCTGATAACTGGAATTAAAGAAGTTCCTAAAGGAATTAAAGAACTTAGACTTATTACATGAGTTTGTGCATGTGCACAAGTGTTTATGTATATGCATGTGTTTAGAAATTACTATCTTGTCTATGTAGAATACAAAATTCTCAAGAAGAAATGGAAGTTCTGTTAAAGCTGGCACTACTGTACATTGTTGTGAACATAAAAATGACCCTAGTGCCTAGTAAAGTGCCTTCATTTAGTAGGTTTGTAATAAATATTTCTTCAGTTAAGTGAATGTGATGTGGTCCTCTGTGAACAGTGGGGTATTGGCCCAAGGACACCCAGATAACTAATAATAAAAAATAAATTATGCATATCTTAATTGGATAAAAAAAGGAAGGAATTCTTAGAAACCAGAACATCTAATAAGTGCTGGAAACTCACCTCTTTCTGATGTGAATCTTCTATACTTTTCTAGAGTCTTCACTACTCGTTGACCTGAAAGGAATACTAGATCATGTGGAATTGTTCAAAGAGAAAACACACCCATTTCCAGTGCAGGAAAAAGGATTACTCATTGTTTAAGTAAGATTAAACAAGGAAAAGAAGGAGAGGAAATGGGCCAGGAGAGAAAGAATAAGAACTTAAATTGGTATACAGGCCCTGGGGAAGGGATTGCACTCTGGATCCCAAAGCTCTCTGCTCAACAGGAAAACAAAAGACAAAACGTTTGTTTTCAAATGTGAATATAGATCTGTTCTTCATAAAACATATTTGCATATGCATGTGGTATTTTATGTCAGAACCTCATAAGAAGGATCATCATTATCTGTTAGTCTCTGAAATCTGCAGGGCTAGAAGCATTTAAGGAATTTTTTTTTCTGAAATTGATTTTAAAGTATTTCTTGAATGATTGAAAGGCAGCAAAGATCATCTCCATCCCTAAGGGCATTCTTTATTCTCTCTTGGGGTTCTAAGCGCTTTTCCTGATTCCTACTCAATTTTCTAAAGGTTTTTCGTAACTCATTCAACAGTGATAATTTAACTCAATGGTTCTTACCTGAGGTTGAGGAGTAGGCTACAGAATTATTGCTAGATGTGGATTCATAAATAAGGAAACACTTTTTGTGTTAACAGAATAAATATTATATACACATGTACATCAGTATTTTCAAATTTAATAAGTTGTATTATTAATGAAATGGAAATTCATTTAAAAGTGTATCTGAATTCTTTTCATTATTTTTCTCAATCAATTTACACTGATAGGACAACTAATGTGAAAGGGGCTTCAATTTTTAAAACATTATATAATCATAGATTCAGAGCAGAAAGAGATCTTTGAGGATATTTGGTCCAACTTTCTTATTTTACAGATTGGGAAACTGAGGCTCAGAGAGATAATTTAATGTGCCTATGACCACACAGCCAATGTCTGAAGTATGACTCAAACCCAGTGTTTCTGACTCCCAGTTCTTTACTCTATACCTTAGCTTTTAAGTTACAGATATACCAAGACAGAATAGACTGTATATTGCTGATTTTATTCCTATCTGGAATGTATCCCTTCATTCTACATTTTGATCCTGAGAGGGGTATAACTAGATGGTTTCCAATTTGATTCATTTGAATTCAATTGAAAATATTTATTAAACTCATTGTCTGACAGAGACTATAAAAGAAAATAGATTTAAAAAAACCCCAAGAAAAATAAAACAACAAAATGATGCTTTGACCTGCATTCATATTCCATCAGCTCTTTCTCTTAGGAAGGATAGCATTTTTCATTATACACTATTGTTGTCATTGTGTGGAATCTTCTTTTGGTTACGTTCACATGACTTTGCAGCAGTTCATATAAGTCTTCCCAGGATTTTCTGAAATCATCCTGCTCAATAGATGCACTTTCTTGGAGCACAATTATATACCACAACTTCTTCAGTCATTAGCAATTGATGAATATCCCCCCAACTTCCAATTCCAACACAAAAAGAGCCACTATAAGTATTTTTGTACTTATGCAACCTTTTTTTCTTATAAAAAAATCTCTTTGATACATAGAACCATTAGTGGTATTTCTGGGTAAATAGGTATGCACAATTTCATAGCACTTTGGGCATCATTCAAAATTACTTTCCAGGATGTCTGGAAGAACTCTACCAACAATATTTCCTTCTCATTTCTCCCACATCCTCTCCAACTTTTGTCATTTTTCCCTTATTAGCCAATCTGATAGGTCTGAGGTGGTATCTCAGAGTTGTTTTAATTTTATTTCTCTAATCAATAGTGATTTGGAGCATTTTCTTTTCATATGGCTATAAATAGCTTTGATTTCTTCTCCCTTTTTTTGGATGTCATTGGGGCTAAATGACTTGCCCAGGGTCTGAAACTGGATTTGAATTCTTCTCTTCATGACTCCAAAGTCAGCGCTCTATCCATTGCACCATGTAGCCACCCTGATTTCTCCTTAGGAAAACTTCCTGTTCATATTTTTTGATCATTTGTCAACTGGGGAATGACTCGTGTTCTTATAAATTTGACTCAGTTCCTTATATCTTTGAAAAATGAGGTCTTTATCAGGTAAAGATGCTTTAATTTTTTCCTCATTTTCCTCATTTCTTTCTAATCTTGGCTGTATTGCTTTTGTTTGTGTAAAAATTTTTTTTTAACTTGATGTAATCAAAATTATCCATTTTACATTCTGTAATGCTCTCTATCTCTTGTTTGGTCATAAATTCTTCCCTTATCCATGGATTTGACAGGTAAAATATTCCATGCTTCCTTAATTTGTTTTTTGTATAATTCTATATGTCCAAATTCATTTTGACCTTCTCTTGGAAGACAGTGGGAGATGCAGGTATATATGTAGTATCTGCCAAACTGGTTTCCAGTTTTCTCAGCAATTTTTGTCTAATAATGAACTGTTGTCCCAAAAGCTTGCATCTTGCATCTTGGAGATTATCAAACATAAGATTGCTATGGTCATTTACTGCTATGATTTGTGTACCTAAACTATTCTACTGACCAACCAATTAGTCTTAGCCAGTGCCAGATTGTTTTCGTGATTAATGCTTTCTAATACAGTTTGAAGTCTAGTAATTAGAGAACACCTTCACATTTTTTCAGTAAATTCCTTGAGATCCTGACTTTTATTTTTCCAGATGAATTTTGTTATTTTTTTCCAACTGTTACATATTTTTTTTGGTAGTTTGATTGGTATGGAATTGAATAAGTAAATTAATTTAGGTGGAATTGTCATTTTTATTCTGTTTCTTCGGTCTGCTCATGAGTACTTTATATTTTTCCAATTGTTTACATCTGACTTTATTTGTGTGAAAAGCATTGTAACATGTTTACGTAGTTCCTGGTCTGCTTCTCTTGGAAGACAGACTCCCAAGTACTTTGTATTGTCTTAAATTCAATTTCTCTTCCTACTTTTTCTTGCTACCTTGTTGGTAATTATAGAGAAATGCTGATGATTTCCACAGGTTTATTCATATATTCCAACTTTGCTGATGTTTTCATCATTTGAACTAGGTTTTGTTGTGGTAGTTGTTGTCCATTCTCTACTATTGTTCAAGTGTTCTATCATCTATGACTCTTCATGACCCTGCTCTTCATGGATTCTCTTGGCAAAGATGTTGGAGTGGTTTGCCATGTCCTCCTCCAAAAGGTTAAGGCAGAGTGACTTGCTCAAGGTCACTCAGCTAGCAAGTGTCTGAGGCCAGATCTTAACTCAAGTCTTCTTGACTAGAGGCCAGTACTCTGTCCACTGAGCCACCTCACAACTTCTCTGAAATTCTCTAAGGAAACTTACATATTGCCTCCAGAGAGTGATAGTTTTGTTTCTTGACAGATTATTCAAATTCTTTTAATTGGTTTTTAATCTTTTCCCATTGCTATAGCTAGCATTTCTAGTAAAATATTGAATAATAGTGGTGATAATGGCATCCTTGCCTCACCTCTCATCTTGTTGGGAAGATTTCTAGTTTATTTATGTTACAGACAATGCTGGTTTTAGATGGTACTTATCATTTAAAGGAAATCCCCATTTATTCCTGTGTTTTCTAGTAGTTTTAATGGAAGTATATATTATATTTTATCGAGAACTTTTTCTGCATCTGTTGAAATAATCATAAATTTCTGTAGGCTTTGTTTTTAATGTGGTCAATTATGTTGATAGTTTTCCTAATATTTATCTAACCCTGCATTCTTGGTGTAATTACCACCTGGTCATAGTGTATTATCTTTGTGATATGTTATAATCTCCTAGTTAGTATTTTATTTAAATTTTTTGTATCAATATTCAAAATTGGATTATTATTTTCTTTCTCTTTTTTTACATTTCCTGGCTTAAATATCAGCAGCATATTTATGTCATGAAAGGAATTTTGTAGGTCTCCTTTGCCTGTTTTACCAAGTATTTTATATAATATTAGAATTGTTTTTTAAAATTTTGGTAGAATTCACTTGTGAATTCATCTTCTCTTGAATATCTTTTTTTACTAGAGTATTACTTGATGGCTTGTTCAATTTCTTTTTCTAAGACAGAGTTTTTAAAGTATTCTACTTCCCCTTCTGTTAATCTGGGCAATTTCTATTTTTGCAAATATTCATTCTTTTCACTTAGATTGTTAGGTTTATTGACCTATTATTGGGTAAAACAGCTCCTAATAATTGTATTCATTTCATGTGCATTTATGGTGAATTCACCACATTTATTTTTGATACTGGTAAATTGTTTTTCTTCTATCCCTTTTTAAAATAAAATTAGTCAATGAGTTATCCATTTTAATGCTTTTTCACACAACCAGCTCTTATATTTGTTTATTTATCTAATGGCTTTCTCACTTTCAATTTTATTAATCTTTCCTTTGATTTTAGTGATTTCCAATTTGGTGTTTAACTGAGGATTTTTAATTGTTCTTTTTCTAGCTTTTTTAGTGGCATGCCCAAATAATCTGATCTTTTTCTATTTTCTTTATGTAAGCATGTAAAGATATAAATTTTCCCCCTAAGTACTGTAGCTTTAGGTGCATCCCATATATGCTGGTATCCTTTCTCATTGTTGTCAGTCTCTTTAATGAAAGTGTTGATTGTTTTTATGATTTGTCCTTTAACCCACTTATTTCTTGGGATTAGATTATGTAGTTTCCAATTTATTTTTAATCTCTCTTTCAATGGCCCTTTGTTGAATGTGTTTTTATTGTATAGTGCTCTAAAATATATGTATTTTATATCTTTGCTTTTCTGCCTTTGGTTGTATGGTTTTTATGTCCGAATACATGGTCAATCTTTGTGTTACATACCATATACTGCTCTGATAAAGGTATTTTTTTCTCTTTCCATTCAAGTTTCTCCAAAAGTTTATGATATTTAACTTTTCTAAAATTCTATTCCCATCCTTCATTTCTTTCTTGTTTATGTTTTCATTAGTTTTATCTAGTTCTGAGTAGGACTGAGTGGGGAGTCCTAAGGTTCCTCACTAGTATAGTTCTACTGTCTATTCCTTCTTATAATTCATTCAATTTTTCCTTTAAGAATCTGGATGCTATACCATTGGCTGTATATATGTTTAGTGTTAATATTACTTCATTGTCTGTGTTATCTTTTACCAAGATATAGTTTCCCAGCTTGTCTCTTTAAATTAGATCTCCTTTTGTTTTTTCAATGTCTGAAATGATGATTGCTACCTTTCCCCCTTTCTTTTACTTCAATTGAAGTATAATAGATTCTGCTCCAGTCCCCTATATTGTCTGTGTTTGAGTCACTTTTATTCAAGTATGTTTCTTGTAAAGAGTGCACTGCTGCATTCTGGTTTTTAAATCTACTCCATTATCTATTTCCATTTAATCCATGATTTCATTTCATCCTATTCTCATTCACAGTTATAATTACCAGTTGCGTATTTCCCTCTATCCTACCCATTTATCCTTCTCTCTCTCTCTCTCTCTCTGTGTGTGTGTGTGTGTGTGTGTCTCTGTGCGTCTTTCTCTCTGTCTCTCTGTCTGTCTGTCTGTTTCTCTCTCCTTTCGTCCTGTCCTTCCTCAAAAGTCTGTTTTGTTCCTGACCATTGCATCCCCCAGTCTAGTCATCTTCTAACAATCCCCTACCTTTCCTTTTCTCCCCCTCCCCTACCTTTCCTTTTCTCCCCCTCCCCTCCTACTTCCCTTTAGAACAAGATTGATTTCCATGTTGAACCATCTATATTATTCCCTCTTTAAGTCAACTTCAATGAGAACAAGTTTTAGTAATTGCCCACTACTCCTCTAATTCCCCATCCACTACAAAACTCTTCTTTTTATACCTCTTTTATGTGAAACAATTTGCCCCCCATTTCTACCTCTCCTTTTCCTCTCCTCCCAGTGCATTCTTCTTTCTCACCCACTAATTTTATTTTTTTTTAAATCATCCCATCATTGCCACCTCATATCTGTGCCCTCTGTCTATATTTCCTCCTAACAGCTCTAATAATGAGAAAGATCCTAGGAGTTATTAGTACCATCTTCCCATGGAGAAATATAAACAGTTTAACCTTATTGAATCTTTTAAGATCGTTCTTTTTTGTTTTTACCTTCTGTTGAGTCTTATATTTGAAAGTAAAATTTTCTATTCAACTATGGTCTTTTCACATCAGGAATGGTTGCAAGTCCACTACTTAATTAAATATCTATTTTCCCCCTGAAGGAATATATTCATTTTTTCTAGATGGATTATTCTTATTTATAATCCTAACTGCTTTGATTTGCAGAATATCATATTTCAAGTCCTCTTTTTGTTTAACATGGTAGCTGTTAAATCTATGTGATCGTGAGTATAGTTCCACAGTATTTGAATGGTTTATGGTTGCTTGCAATATTCTCCTTCACTAGGGAGCTTTGGAAGTTGGTTACAATATTCCTGGGAGTTTCCATTTTGGGATCTCTTTCATGAACTGATCTGTGAATTCTCCACCCTGGAACTGTGATCAGGGCCCCTGCTCCCTGTGGCCACAAGTGTTTTTGCTCCTTATGACCCTGGAATTGTGCCTCAAGCTTCTGCTCTCCTGCAGTCACAAGTATCAGAACTCTTTTTTTTTGCCTTGGACCTGAGACTAGGGGCCCTGCTTCCCTATGAGTGATCACAAGCATCATTCTCTGATCTGGAACTGTGAACTACCTTTAGGTCAACAAGTACTCTTTCTACTCCTCCTCTGGAAATGCAATCCAGCACTGTGTATAGGCAATGCAACAGAGTCCTCTATTGCATGTCGACAAAAGATATCCTGTAATGTGCTTTTAACCAGTTGTCCAGACTTCTTGCTCTCTGCGTGATGAGAGCTCCTAAAACCTCAGATGCTGATGTAAGCATCCAGAAAGGCCACTTCATGAGCTTGAGGGCCAGATTTATAATTTAAAAAGAGATTTCTGAAAAACCAGATTGGGAAGAAGTACAATATTCCAGGGCAACACCTAAATTCTGAACATGAAAAAGAATGAATATCATTTATAAATATGAGTGTGGTTTTGTGTGTGTGTGTGTGTGTGTGTGTGTGTGTGTGTGTGTGTGTGTGTAATCATTGTCCCCTGGAGGAGAATTCAAATTTAAATAAGAGTTAGAAGGCCAGATTCATGAGCTACCTCTGTATTCCAAGTTCAACTACCCCTGACCACCTGTGATACACACTTTCCTGGGGCTTCAATTGTCTTGTGCTCCAAAATTACTTCACCTCAACCTTTCTGTTAGTTCTGCCACTCCAGACTTCAATTTGAGGCATAATTTCAAATTTGTTTGGAGAAGAATTTGGGAGAACCCCTGTTGAATCCTTCCTTTTTCTGCACTATCTTGGCTCTGCTTTCAAAGAGAGACTTTTCACACAAAATGAAATGCTTTTAATAAGTCAAAGAAGCATTTTTAAAGGCCATAACTGTGACATTTAAAGTGTATGATTTGTGTCTTAGAAGGTTGCTTACAGAAATGCTAAACAAAAAAACTTCATTCAATAGGAGCAACGTTGGAAATATGAGTGGCTATTGCTGTGAGCAAAATGATGCCTGGCAAAACTTAAAACAGTATTGATACTACTATTGCTAACTAGCATTTGTATTTTGTTTTAAGGTTTGCAAAGCAAACAACTATCTCATTTTTCTTCATAATAACCCTGAGAACTAGGTGCTAGTATCATCCCTTTTTTTTTTAGGATGAAGAAACTAAGGCAAGCAGACGTTAGGTGACTTTCCTGGAATCATACATAGGAAGTGTATGATAAATTTGAACTCAGGACTTCCTGACTCCACGTTCAGTCAAGTGACTCTATACTACAGTACATTATCAAAATGGATATTAGGAAAACATTGATATTTTACAAAGCTAATGATGGCATGACCACATTAAGATAAATTTTTTAAAAATAAAAATGACATAATGAGAGAAACCCCTGATCCACCTAAAAGATATCCACCCTCAACTCTTATTTAAATTTGCATTCTCCTCCAAAGAGCAATGAATACACACACACACACACACACACACACACACACACACACACACACAAGTACACTCACATTTGTAAATAATACTGATGCTTTTTCATGTTCATAATTTTTTTTTCTTGCCCAGGAATATTGTTCTACTTCTTCCAGTCTGGTTTTTCAGAAATTTCTTTGTAATTATAAAGTCCTTCATTCACAATGTTCTTATAATTACTCATCTGATAAATTTCAATCTCTTGACTGAGTTTCTTTTCCTACAACTACAAAATAAAGCTATCATTTGTTCAAAAATAAATAACCTGTAGTGTAGCAAGATGGGAGAGAGATCTGTTATAAACTTTTCATATTCTTACTTTTCTTTTTTATTAGTATGTATTAATCATTTTCTTTCCTATCTTGTCCTAGAGTTGTCAATTCAAACAGCGTTCCTTTTGCCCACAAATTCAATTTCCTGCATTATATTTTTCATTTTGCCTAATAGAGGGGCAATGAGTTTTGTGTTTATCCAAAGTAATCCGGCCAAGGAAGGAAAACTCTGGGGTCTTTAAAGAAGTCCTGACATAACCTTCTTGGAATCATTTCCTCAGTCCTTTCACTGATTCTACATATTCACCTGAAATCAAGTCAGTAATAATGCTGACACTAAACAATACTTTAAATATCTCATCTTAGTCCTCACCACTACTCTATGAAATATATAGTATCAGTAACATTAATCTAATTTTACAAGTGATGAAACTGAGTATCAAAAAGGTTAAACATTTTAAGCAATTTTAAAAGTTTAGTAAGTGTTAGAGCCAAGATTCCAAACAAGTTTTTCTGAAGACACTATGATACATCCTGATCATCCAGGAATGAAAGAGGAGCCCTTTGCAAATGCAAGAAAAAGAAAAGTATGTTGAACTCAGGAATCAATAAGCACTTCACTTCTGCCTGGCAATTATATTGTATATGAGGGGAAACAACATGAAATAACATTGGAAAGGTAGGTTGGAACCTAATCATGAAGTGCCTTGAATATTAGGGTTAGGAGTTAGCCATTTATCGAAAAGCAACTTTGACATATCGAATACTTTGGAGGAGAAGAGTGACAAGGACAGTCTTAAGGCTGAAAAACATTGTATTGGCAGCAGAATGAAAGATGAATTGGAACAGAGAAGGCAAAGGAGATGGAGAGATCAATTAGGAGGATACTATAACAGTACAGAGAAAGTGACAAGATTTTGAAAAGGAGTACTGACCATGTGAGTAGACAAGAAAGAGAGAATATGTGAAATGTTTTAAAAGTATAATCAGCAAAACTTGGCAACTTATGTGACAAGGGAAGGAAGAAGCAGGAGTCAAAGACAATGCTAAGATATTTAGTCAGAGGAACTAAAGATAGAGTGATAAAAACAACTCAAATGGCAAAGTAGAGAACAGAAATAGTTTTAGGAGGGACGCTGAATTTTGTTTTAGACAAATTGAACTAGGGATGAGGGAGAGAAATCCAAGTGAAAAATATCCATCATACAAATGGAAATGGGAGACCAAATTCCAAGGGAAAGATTAGATATGAATTTAAGTATTTTTAAGTCAGCTGCATAGGAAGAGAAAATTGGATTCACCAGGATAGAGGAGATCACAGCAGAGATTTGAAAGAGGAGAGAAGAGAAGGAATACCAGAACAATACACTGGGAGATATCCAAACATAGGAGATTGGAAAAGGGTCAGAAAACAGTGGGGGAACACCAAAGTGATGTCAGTATTAAATACAGGGGAAGGTATATTACTCATTTTCAGGGAACAGAGAGGAGTTAAGAGGAGGTGATGGTTAATAGTATCACATGCTACAGAAAGACCAAGGAAGATAAGGACCAAGACAAAATCTTTGAACTTAGCAACTATGAAAATATTGGTAGACTTTCATAGAACATTTTCAATCTAATGGCGGGGTTGGAAGTTAAATTGGGAAAGGAAAGAGAAGGGAGTAAGTGATGTAGTGGAGGGAATGAATTAAAATGACTCCCAGAGTTTATCAGTGAAGGGAGGAGAGATACAGAACAACCAATGTGAGTGGATAGTAGGATTAAGAAAAAGTTTTAAGGATATGAGAAAGCTAAGTATGTTGGTAATCAGAGGGAAAGGAGACAATATATAAATAGAAAATGAAGATGAGAAGAGAAAAATGAAAAAATTAAAAGGGAAAACTCCTAAAGAACATAGAATTAGATGAAATAAAAGGGGAAAAGTAGAGAATTTATCGACAGAAAAAGGTCACGTTTTCCTTTAAGACTGAAGAAGGAAAGGATAGTTAATATGTAGAGGCTTTTTAAACTGTGAAGAAGAGAGACTGAGGAAGATGAAACGATTGATGAAGGGCAGCCCTCATCTTTTCAGTTAAAAAAAATAAAGGAGTCAAAGTACTGAAGGACAGGTGGTGGTGGTTCAGATGAACATGAAGGGAAAGGTTTGAAACATTTTTCATAGGGATTATTAAAAGGAATATATAAGTGATGAATGAAAAGACATCTTTGTAGCAGTGATGTCTCAGTTGGACATGAACTGATAGTGGACCCTATGCATGTGGTTTTGTCACTTCCTCCATCAGGCTTACAGTGAGAGTGGAACAGACAAGTGATGAATGGGGCCCAAGAAGTTGCCAGGTATGAAAAGCAGAATGACAAGGAAGCAAGGGATGGGATTCAAGGACTGAAAATAGTACCATATTTAACTGGGTTAAAAATGGTTCAAGAATGTAAAGAGAAGCCACAGAAAGAGGTGATGGGGAGAAGAGGGATAGATTAAGAGTTAATAGATTATGGGAAGGATAAAGGGCTACTTCAGGAGGAATGAAGTGTTGGGAGAAGTAGAAAGAAAGGAGATCGTCAACAAACATACTTGGAACATAGTAATAAGATTGCTCACTGCTAAATAAGTATCTTTAGGATACTGTCAGCCTATGTGCTATCAGTGGACATTCTGTGTCTTTGAAAAAAGAAAGTAAAAGAGAAAAAAAATTCATTTTAGAAAAAGTCCATGAGAGGCATTGGATTCCTAGATGTGTAACTTTGCTTTCAATTCACAAACTAAAGATCTTTGGCAATTACCTTTACAATTCATATGGCATTTAAAAACACAAGGCTCAGATTGATGGACAGATTAATTCATGAATGAAAAAATATATATATATAGGTATGCTTTTGTACTCATTGTCTATTTTCTCTGAGTAAATACTCCTCTGTTCTGTAGCTTGAGCAGAGCTGTCTTCACCTCTTTGTTTCTCAGTGTATATGCTAGTGGATTAAGCACAGGTGTGAGCACAGTATAGAAAACAGCCACAATTGAGTCCACAGTGTCTTTGGAGCCTGGTCTCAGATAATTAAAGACACATGGTCCAAAGAAACAGAGGACCACAATGCAGTGGGAAGCACAGGTCTGGAAAGCTTTTTGTCTTCCCTCTGCTGTGCGGATCTTTAGGATGGCATGCACAATGGACATGTAGGAAAGGAAAATCAGGAAAAAACAACCAGAGGCCACCACCCCAATGGTAACAAAGATCACCATCTCATTGGCTGAGGTATCTGCACAGGCTAATTTGAGAATGGGAGGAGCATCACAGAAATAATTTTGGATCTGAGTGGGGCCACAGTAGGGCAGGCGGAAGGTCAGCATAGTTTGGATAGCAGAATGCACTGAACCACTGAGCCATGTACTTCCAGTTAAAAGAGCACGAGTTTTTCCACTCATCATAGTGGCATAGTGCAAGGGATGAGTGATAGCCAGGTAGCGGTCATAGGACATGACTGTGTAGAGGAAACACTCTGTGCTCCCCAGAAAATGGAAGAAATAGAGCTGAGCCACACAACTGTGAAATGAGATGGCCCCACCATCTGGGGAGAGCAGACCCATGAGTGTCTTGGGTACAGTAACAGTGGAGAACCACATGTCAATAAAGGAGAGGTTGGCCAGGAAATAGTACATGGGAGTGCGGAGGTGGGAGTCCACCTTGATCACCATCAGGATGAGGAGGTTCCCCACAAGAGTGAGTACATAGATTACTAAGAAAATTACAAATAGGACAATATCCAGTTCAGGTGCATGGGGAATCCCCATGAGGATGAATGTAGTCACAAAGCTCTGATTCTCCTTTTCCATTCAGGCAGTGGACCCCTTTCTTAAAGGAAAAGAAAGAAACTACATTCACAAAGAATTCACACCACATAGAACAAAACATTTGAACTTCATGGTTGCCAAATTATATTATATTACATATATATTAGAATATATTTCATATATATATAATCATTTTAGAAATGAAGAAATTGAGTCTCAGAAAAGTTAAAGATATCACTAATAAGTTGGTGCAGCCTGGATGTGGACCTATATCTTCTGACTTTAAGTTCAGTGCTCTATCAACTAAGCAGAAAGAATGGGCAAATTGGGAAAAATAGGAGAAAAGACCAACCTAGCTGCATAGATGAACTTGTCAGAGGGAACAAATAAATTGTATCTCCAATGTTTGTTTTCTAATCCTGTAGGAACCAATCTCATTTCTGACTTTCCTTATGAAATCATAGCAGATCTCATCAAACACAGCCCAGAATAATCTGATAACTGGAATTAAAGAAGTTCCTAAAGGAATTAAAGAACTTAGACTTATTACATGAGTTTGTGCATGTGCACAAGTGTTTATGTATATGCATGTGTTTAGAAATTACTATCTTGTCTATGTAGAATACAAAATTCTCAAGAAGAAATGGAAGTTCTGTTAAAGCTGGCACTACTGTACATTGTTGTGAACATAAAAATGACCCTAGTGCCTAGTAAAGTGCCTTCATTTAGTAGGTTTGTAATAAATATTTCTTCAGTTAAGTGAATGTGATGTGGTCCTCTGTGAACAGTGGGGTATTGGCCCAAGGACACCCAGATAACTAATAATAAAAAATAAATTATGCATATCTTAATTGGATAAAAAAAGGAAGGAATCCTTAGAAACCAGAACATCTAATAAGTGCTGGAAACTCACCTCTTTCTGATGTGAATTTTCTATACTTTTCTAGAGTCTTCACTACTCGTTGACCTGAAAGGAATACTAGATCATG